>NW_027414291.1:0-48193 GCF_964106895.1 Numenius arquata | reverse complement strand
GCGTCACCTTCACCACGGTGCTCGGGGTGCCGCCGGGACATCAGCCGCCCTCTCAGCGGTACCAACGCTCGCCTCCGAGTGCCGCCGAGCGCTCTCCCGATATCGCCGCTCCTTTGATTCAGAAAACGAACGGTTACAGTTTGTTAGTGCAGTTGTATTACAGTCTGGGAAAGAACAAAATCTCGGGGCCCCAGAATTCCAAGATAAAGAAATGGCTTTGTGTATAAGATAGCGGGAGCAGCTGCATGCTAAGGAGGTGCTGAGAAGGAAGCTAACTGTCTGGGAAAGGTGTCCATCTGGTCAGGACAGGGGAGGAGATTTTTGATAATGAGTTCTTAGAAATAATTAGAATAGTAACGCCTTTACTTTTAATAACCTGCCCACCATAATGAATATGTATGCTTTTTACCATAAATGGATGCTTGCTTCACAAACCGGTGTACAAGTTTGGCGGAGAAATCCCCCTTGCACCCAGCGCCGCAATAAACATACCTGCTTTATAACGCTCTGAGAGTTGTAATGTTTGTTTTCGAGCGTCAATTTTGCACCCCAGATGGGACCCCCTCTGTCCGTCTGCGGGACCTGCTGAGGACGGGAGTCCTCTGGGCTCCCCCGAGATTTCTCGGAAGGACTCCCCAACTCATCCAGATCACCGCGGGGACAGACAAGGACCATCTCCTGCGGACCAGGTATGTTTTAGGGTTTCATGGGGGGGACCTGTAAGTCGTGAGGAGACGTCCTACGCGTGGTAAAGACTCGGTGTACTCGCCCCGGGGTATGCTCAAGCTTGGGCTAATGGTGTGGGATCCCTGGGTTTTGGGTTAGTGTGTGGAATTGTAATATTGTTGATTATTTAGTGTATTTGTCATAAGGTATCCCTACCGTGTTATTGTCTGTAATTGTTGTATGAGTGAACTGTGTGATTGAGACGCGGCACTGCTGCGGAGAGAGTGTGAAGTTCCGATCCGCGGTTCCGTGTTCTCCGCGAGGAGAGCGGCCGGAGACGAACGAAGCGTACAGATGAACGACTGTACAGAAGCATTGTGTGAATCTAATAATGAGAATATTATGTGGCAGTGTCTTGGACATTCGGATAACTTTTGTGATCCTATTTTTTTCTTAAAGTGCTTTGCTTGCAATACAGAGGTTTGGGTAGATCGGGAGGACGATTTTTGGTGTACACAGTGTGGTAGCTGGACTGAGTGGTAAAAGATCGAGCGGGCGGGAGAGTTGCAACAAATAATCTGTGGAGACATAGCCTACCCCTGGAGATAAAGGTAGCGACAGCGGCAGCGGGGGGGTAACACCTAAGTGACACACGGAGATCAGGATCGCCTCTGAACTAATGGGGTAAGGGAACATAAAAAGGGCAAAAATCAAGGAAGTGAGATACTGAAAAGTAGTACCCTAGGGTGTATTTTAGCACACTGGAAGGAGATCGGGGGCTCACCAGGTGGCAGCGTGGACAAGAAAACCTTAATTAAATATTGTAATCAAAGGTGGCCCCTTTACAAATTAGATGATCAGGAGAAATGGCCCAGAACGGGACTCTTAATTACAATACTATACTACAATTAATGCTGTTCCTTAGAAGGGAAGGAAAGTGGGATGAAGTCACATATGCGGATAATGCCGAAGGAGAGTCCCTCGGAGTTTCTAGATAAATTACGAGATGCAATGAGAGGCTACACCCCCTCGGACCCTGGATCAGAGATAGGAATCCAGCAGTTAGTGTCTCTCTTTTTAGGGCAGTCTGCCAACGATATCCAGAGGAAGCTGCAAATCTGAGAACAACCGACAGCAGAAATCTAGAGACTCTGTTAGATGAGGCATGGAGAGTGTTTAACAACAGGGAGGAGGAGGATAAGAAAAGGGACAGACGGACACTGGTGGTAGCAATACATGGGAGGGGGAAACGAAAGCAGGGAATTTTAGGAAACCATTAGAAAGAGATCAATGTGCCTGGTGTAAGCAGAGAGGGCACTGGAAGAATGGGTCCCCAAAAAGACGAAAAGAAAATATTCAGGCCCATTATAAAGAAGATTGACTGGGAATCTACCCTAGCGGATCCACTGGTTACCCTAAGGCTAGGGAAAAAGCAATAAGAATAGAATTTTTGGTGGATACAGGAGCAACGTATTCGGTTTTAAATCGAGATCTGACCCCTATCGATACTGATTTTATAACAGTAACAGGAGCCACTGGCCGGAGCGAAAAGGCATATTTTCTCAAACCTCTTAAGTTCAAATTGGGAAAACAATTGGGGATACACAAATTTTTATAACTGCCAAATTCGCCGAGACCCCTGTTATGGCGAGATTTATTAGAGCAATTGGGAGCAGAAATTAAATTCAAAAAAGGGAAAATGGAACTTCGGATAAGAGAAGATCAAATAATTGAAATACTAAGTTTGGCCCTAATAGGAACTCCCATTACTCCAGGAGTGCCTGAGGAGATTAGAGACCAAATTTATCCGGGGGTCTGGGCCTCGGGAGTGCCGGGGAGAGCAAATAGTGCTTCCCCAATAGTGATAAAGCCTCAACAAGGAGCACGACCGCCGAGAGTTAAACAGCATCCCCTTAGAATAGAGGACAGGGAGGGGATCCGACCAACTATAAATCGGTTTATTGAGTATGGGCTGCTGAAAGAATGTAAATCAGAGTATAACACTCCAATATTACCTGTTAAGAAGCCGGATGGTTGCTATCGCATAGTGCAGGATCTCAGAGCTATCAACAGAATTGTTGAGGATTTGCATGCGGTAGTAGCAAATCCATACACTCTTCTAACTAAACTGGTACCTGAATTGGCATGGTTTACCGTTCTGGACCTAAAGGATGCCTTTTTCTGCGTGCCTTTGAGCCCAGAGAGCCAGCTTTTATTTGCATTCGAATGGGAAAACCCAGAATCTGGGAGGAAAACACAGCTTACATGGACTGTGCTACCGCAGGGCTTCAAAAATAGCTCGACACTTTTTGGAAATCAGCTACCTAAAGACTTGGAACAGTGGAAACGCCCGCTTGGGTCAGGAGTGGTTTTGCAGCATGTGGACGATATATTACTCGCCACTGACACCAGAGAAACATGCATAAAATGGACTGTGAGCCTGTTAAATTTTCTTGGACTTAATGGCTATAAAGTTTCTTCACAGAAAGCACAGATAGCCCAGCAGCAACTGACCTTTTTTGTTATTATGGGCAGTGGTCATGGCAGAACGTAGAAAATCCCATTGGGGAACAGAGGCACTTTACAGATAACTGAACAGGCTAATATGTGCTCGAAATCTATAAGCCACTGTCAAACAAGTCACTCAGCAGTGTGAGGTATGTTTACAGAACAACCCTAAGACAGGCCCCAGAGTCCAATTTGGCCAGATAGGGAAGGGAAACTATCCGGGACAACAGTGGCAAATTGATTTTTCAGAACTTCCAAGAAAAGGGGGTTTCGATACCTATTGGTGTTAACTGATAACTTTTCAGGATGGCCAGAGGCATTTCCCTGTCGAACCAACAAAACAAGAGAAGTGGTCAAAGCATTGTTGCATGAAATTATACCAAGGTTCGGGGTTCCCGCAGTAATTTCCTCGGACCGAGGATCTCATTTCACTGCAAGGGCTTTTTCGAAAGTAAGCAGACTATTGGGTATAGACTGGCAACTTCACACCCCATAAAACCCACGATCGAGTGGTCAACTAGAAAAGATGTATCACTTGATCAAAACGCAAATTGTGAAACTAGGCCAGGAAGCTAACTTGGCCTGGCCTAAGTCATTACTGTTAGCCCTTCTCAGGATAAGAACAAAACCCAGAACCAAAGAAGGTTTGAGCCCCTTTGATGGGAGATCATATAGTGTACAAGACGGAATATCCACAGAGCTGGGGAATGATATACTAACAGATTACCTGATAAATTTACAAAAACAGCTCCGGGAGGTAGAAAAACTGTTTCTGGGAACAAGAGCTCGTGGACTGGATGGACCAGTACACGAGATCGAACCTGGGGACTATGTATATATTAAGTTTTATACAGATGCACCACTGAAGCCAAAGGGGGAAGGTCCCTTCCAGGTACTGCTGACCACTCACACGGCCATAAAGATCAAGGAACAAGCCACTTGGATCCATTGGACTTACGTCAAGAGGGCTCCAGAACCCCAATGGACATCAACGCAGGCCGGACCCCTGAAACTTCGCCTCCAAAGAAAAGATGGATATTAATGACATTGATAGTCATCAACATGCCAGGACTTTGTGTTTCAGGGGGAGGGACAAGGGATGTGAATACATATTCACGAAATCTGGAAACATTGGTAAGGGCTACAAATATGTCAGACTGTTGGGTATGTATTACCCTACCCAAAGGAGAAATGAAATTGCCTCTATGTGGGGTGGCAGCAAGCAATTGGAACAATGACAACGGAACCTGGCCTAAATTTTGGGCAAAAGGGGGGATGAGTCGAATGGGTATTGTGAGTATGAGTACGATGATAATATCTACCCCTTAGGACCCAGATTTGATCTACAACTGTTGAAAGAAGAGTTTGTGGTATTAATTAGCAATAACAATTGTGCATGGGAACACGGGGAACATAGACACAGGGGGCCGGTGAGTAAGACAACAACTTGGGGATGGAGCAAGTACTGGATTAATAAGACAAATGTTGATGTGGGAAGTTGGGATCTAACAGGGATAAGGATAACATATATTGACTTTTGCGAAAAACAGAACTAGTTGCATATAAAAGTAGTGGTATTTCCGAAGGAGAAGGATATTCCTGGGAGTGTGGACGGTACCAGGCGGGGAAATTCTTAGGTACGAATTTGACGGCAACTATTGGACCCTGTAAGTTACCTAAAGGGTATTGGTTGTTGTGTGGAGATGGATATAGTAGAAAACAGCTGCCCGGAGGATGGAAGGGAACTTGCACAATAGGCTATCTAACTAGCCAGGATACGGTATTTAAGCAGTCTGAAATGCCCTCAGGAATGCTGAGAACACCTTGGAGGAGAATTCAGGGAGTGAGTGGAAAACCCTCTATTGACGAGGGGAACAAGATTCCACAGCTTTGTAAGATGGTTTATACCGTTCCTGGGTGTCAGTGAATTGGAAAAGGCAATTGTGAACATATCGGCCACTATAGAAGTGCTCGAGAAATCTACAATCGATGCTATACAAGCACTTCAACAAGAAGTCCAGTCATTAGCAAATGTGGTGGGACAAAACAGAATGGCATTATACTTATTAACCTGGAAAGAAGGAGGTTTATGTGCAGTGATTAATCAAAGCTGTTCTTCATATGTAAACCAGAATGGGAGAGTAGAGAAAGACTTACAAAATCTCATAGCTAAAACTCAGATTTTGCATTTGACTGCGCAAGATGACACCACATTCGGGTTTTCTGATCTTTGGGAAAAGTTAACCTCGTGGTTACCTAACTTTGCTTGGCTTAAGCGACTGTTTATCCTTCTAATAGCAATACTTATGTTAGGAACTTTAGTGTGTGCATTAATTAGATGTCTTATGTGTTTTACCAGGGGGGCCAAAGACGAATACATTCAATGGAAGAAGCATCAGCTCCGTGAAAGAGTGGAATCTGGGAAGTATTTCAGAAATCAGATGGGGAGAGAGAATGTGTTATAGGTGATTGTAAAAGAATTTACAAAGTTGAAAGAAAGGGGGGACTTGATTCAGAAAACGAACGGTTACAGGTTGTTAGTACGGTTTAGGCTGTTAGTGCGGATGTAATACAGCCTGGGACATAGCAAAATCTCGGGGCCCCAGCATTCTAAGATAAGAAAAGGCCTTGTGTATAAGATAGCGGGAACAGCTGCATGCTGAGTAGGAAACTAACTGTCTGGGAAAGGTGTCCATCTGGTCAGGACAGAGGAGGAGATTTTTGATATTGAGTTCTTAGAAATAATTAGAAAAGGAACGCCTTTATATATAACAACATGACCAACATAATGAATATGTATGCTTTTCAATATAAATGGACGCTTACTTCACAAAACGGTGTAGAAGTTTGGCGGAGAAATCCCCCTTGCACCCAGCGCTGCATTAAACATACCTGCTTTATAATTCTCTGCAAGTTGTAATGTTTGTTTCCACGCATCACCTTCACCACGGTGCTCGGGGTGCCGCCGGGAGATCAGCCGCTCTCGCAGCGGTACCAACGCGCGCCTCCGAGTGACGCCGAGCGCTCTCCCGATATCGCCACTCTTTCACCCCGCTTGTCTGGGTGCCGCCGGGCGCTCTGCCGAGCTCGCCGCAATACCACAGTCCGCCGGCTATTGCCACCGGTCACTCTCGGTATCTTGCCGCGGTACCACATCGCGCCTCCTGGTGCCGCTGAGCGTTCTCCCGTATAGCCGCTACGTCACCCCGCTTTTAAGAGTGCCGACGTGCGCTCTGCCGAGCTCGCCGCACTACCATTGTTCGCCTCCGAGTGCCGCCGAGCGCTCTCCCCGTATCTCCACTCGTTGACTCTGCGAGTGCGGTTGCAGCCAGGCGCTCTCCCGAGCTCGACGCTCTACAACCCAGCGCCGGAGAGTGCCACCGGGAATTCTACAGACTCTGCAGGCCCCTTGGGAACACCACAGGCTCCTACGGAACCCTACACAACCCTCCGGAAACATATGGCACCCTACAAGCTCCTACCAACCCCTGCGGGCACTTACACAACCCTACAGGCCCCTACGGAAATCTATGGGACTCTACGGGCCCCTAGGGAACCCTTCAGATTTCGACGGAACCCTACCAGCCCCTCTGGAACCCTACAGAATACTCCAGGACCCGACAGCACTCTACAAGACCCTTAGCAACACAACGGAACCTCACTAAAACCCTATGGGCTCCTACAGAATACTACAGGTGCCTACGGAACCCTACAGACCCGTACAGACAGCTACGGGCACTTACGGAACCCTGCAGGCCCCTACGGAACCCTACAGGTCCATACAGAACCCCACAGGGCCCTACGGAACTTTACCAGCCACTACGGAACTCTACGGGCCCCTACGGAACCCTGCAGAACCCTCCGGAACCTTACAGAATCCCACAGACTCCTACAGACTTCTGCGGGCACTTAAACAACCCTACAGGCCCCTACGGAACACTGCCAGCCCCCATGGAAGGAACCCTACGGGCCCCTACAGAACACTACTGGCTCCTGCGGTACTCCACAGGCCTCTAGGGAACCTACGAAGCTCTACGGAGCCCTATGGATCCTTACGGAACAGTAGGGGCCCCTTCAGACTTCTGCGGGCACTTACACAACCCTACAGGTCCCTACGGAAATCTACGGGACTCTATGGGCCCCTAGGGAACCCTTCAGATTTCGACGGAACCCTACCACCCCTCTGGAACCCTACAGAATACTCCAGGACCCGACAGCACTCTACAAGACCCTTAGCAACACAACGGAACCTCACGAAAACCCTATGGGCTCCTACAGAATACTGCAGGTGCCTACAGAACCCTACAGACCCCTACAGAATACTACCACCACTACAGAAAAATATGGCCCCTACGGAACTCTACGGAACCTGGCAGAAACACTGTGCGCCCCTACAGGCCCTTGCGGGCACTTGCAGAACTCTGCAGGAACCCACGGAACTTTATGGAACCCTACCGGCCCCTACGGAAGCCTAAAGACCCTTGCAGGCAGTTACGGAACGGTACAGGGCCCTACGGAACTTTACCAGCCACTACGGAACTCTACGGGCCCCTACGGAACCCTGCAGAACCCTCCAGAACCTTACAGAATCCCACGGATTCCTACAGACTCCTGCGGGCACTTACTCAACCCTAGAGGACCCTACGGAACACTGCCAGCTCCTATGGAAGGAACCCTACGGGCCCCTACAGAACACTACTGGCTCCTGCGGTACTCCAGAGGCCTCTAGGGAACCTACGAAGCTCTACGGAACCCTATGGATCCTTACGGCACACTACGGGCCCCTTCAGACCTCTGCGGGCGCTTATGGAAACCTACAGGACCCTACGGAACTGTACGAGACTCTACAGGCCCCTAGGGAACACCACAGGCCCCAACGGAACCCTACACAACCTCCGGAAACATATGGCACCCTACAAGCTCCTACCAACCCCTGCGGGCACTTACATAACCCTACAGGCCCCTACGGAAATCTACGGGACTCCACGGGCCCCTAGGGAACCCTTCAGATTTCGACGGAACCCTACCAGCCCCTCTGGAACCCTACAGAATACTCCAGGAGCCGACAGCACTCTACAAGACCCTTAGCAACACAACGGAACCTCACTAAAAGCCTATGGGCTCCTACAGAACACTACAGGTGCCTACGGAACCCTACAGACCCCTACGGAACCCTACAGACACCTGCGGGCACTTACGGAACCCTGCAGGCCCCTACGGAACCCTACAGGTCCATACAGAACCCCACAGGGCCCTACGGAACTTTACCAGCCACTACGGAACTCTACGGGCCCCTACGGAACCCTGCAGAACCCTCCAGAACCTTACAGAATCCCACGGATTCCTACAGACTCCTGCGGGCACTTACTCAACCCTAGAGGACAGTACGGATCACTGCCAGCTCCTATGGAAGGAACCCTACGGGCCCCTACAGAACACTACTGGCTCCTGCGGTACTCCAGAGGCCTCTAGGGAACCTACGAAGCTCTACGGAACCCTATGGATCCTTACGGCACAGTACGGGCCCCTTCAGACATCTGCGGGCACTTATGGAAACCTACAGGACCCTACGGAACTGTACGAGACTCTACAGGCCCCTAGGGAACACCACAGGCCCCTACGGAACCCTACACAACCCTCCGGAAACATATGGCACCCTACAAGCTCCTACCAACCCCTGCGGGCACTTACACAACCCTACAGGCCCCTACGGAAATCTATGGGACTCTACGGGCCCCTAGGGAACCCTTCAGATTTCGACGGAACCCTACCAGCCCCTCTGAAACCCTACAGAATACTCCAGGACCCGACAGCACTCTACAAGACCCTTAGCAACACAACGGAACCTCACTAAAACCCTAAGGGCTCCTACAGAATACTGCAGGTGCCTACGGAACCCTACAGACCCGTACAGACACCTACGGGCACTTACGGAACACTGCAGGCCCCTACGGAACCCTACAGGTCCATACAGAACCCCACAGGGCCCTACGGAACTTTACCAGCCACTACGGAACTCTACGGGCCCCTACGGAACCCTGCAGAACCCTCCGGAACCTTACAGAATCCCACAGACTCCTACAGACTTCTGCGGGCACTTAAACAACCCTACAGGCCCCTACGGAACACTGCCAGCCCCTATGGAAGGAACCCTACGGGCCCCTACAGAACACTACTGGCTCCTGCGGTACTCCACAGGCCTCTAGGGAACCTACGAAGCTCTACGGAACCCTATGGATCCTTACGGCACAGTACGGGCCCCTTCAGACCTCTGCGGGCGCTTATGGAAACCTACAGGACCCTACGGAACTGTACGAGACTCTAGAGGCCCCTAGGGAACACCACAGGCCCCTACGGAACCCTACACAACCCTCCGGAAACATATGGCACCCTACAAACTCCTACCAACCCCTGCGGGCACTTACACAACCCTACAGGTCCCTACGGAAATCTATGGGACTCTATGGGCCCCTAGGGAACCCTTCAGATTTCGACGGAACCCTACGAGCCCCTCTGGAACCCTACAGAATACTCCAGGAGCCGACAGCACTCTACAAGACCCTTAGCAACACAACGGAACCTCACGAAAACCCTATGGGCTCCTACAGAATACTGCAGGTGCCTACAGAACCCTACAGACCCCTACAGAATACTACCACCACTACAGAAAAATATGGCCCCTACGGAACTCTACGGAACCTGGCAGAAACACTGTGGGCCCCTACAGGCCCTTGCGGGCACTTGCAGAACTCTGCAGGAACCCACGGAACTTTATGGAACCCTACCGGCCCCTACGGAAGCCTAAAGACCCTTGCAGGCAGTTACGGAACGGTACAGGGCCCTAGGGAACTTTACCAGCCACTATGGAACTCTACGGGCCCCTACGGAACCCTGCAGAACCCTCCAGAACCTTACAGAATCCCACGGATTCCTACAGACTCCTGCGGGCACTTACTCAACCCTAGAGGACCCTACGGAACACTGCCAGCTCCTATGGAAGGAACCCTACGGGCCCCTACAGAACACTACTGGCTCCTGCGGTACTCCAGAGGCCTCTAGGGAACCTACGAAGCTCTACGGAACCCTATGGATCCTTACGGCACACTACGGGCCCCTTCAGACCTCTGCGGGCGCTTATGGAAACCTACAGGACCCTACGGAACTGTACGAGACTCTAGAGGCCCCTAGGGAACACCACAGGCCCCTACGGAACCCTACACAACCCTCCGGAAACATATGGCACCCTACAAGCTCCTACCAACCCCTGCGGGCACTTACACAACCCTACAGGCCCCTACGGAAATCTATGGGACTCTACGGGCCCCTAGGGAACCCTTCAGATTTCGACGGAACGCTACCAGCCCCTCTGGAACCCTACAGAATACTCCAGGACCCGACAGCACTCTACAAGACCCTTAGCAACACAACGGAACCTCACTAAAAGCCTATGGGCTCCTACAGAACACTACAGGTGCCTACGGAACCCTACAGACCCCCACGGAACCCTACAGACACCTGCGGGCACTTACGGAACCCTGCAGGCCCCTACGGAACCCTACAGGTCCATACAGAACCCCACAGGGCCCTACGGAACTTTACCAGCCACTACGGAACTCTACGGGCCCCTACCGAACCCTGCAGAACCCTCCGGAACCATACAGAATCCCACAGACTCCTACAGACTTCTGCGGGCACTTAAACAACCCTACAGGCCCCTACGGAACACTGCCAGCCCCCATGGAAGGAACCCTACGGGCCCCTACAGAACACTACTGGCTCCTGCGGTACTCCACAGGCCTCTAGGTAACCTACGAAGCTCTACGGAGCCATATGGATCCTTACGGAACAGTACGGGCCCCTTCAGACCTCTGCGGGCACTTACACAACCCTACAGGCCCCTACGGAAATCTACGGGACTCTACGGGCCCCTAGGGAACCCTTCAGATTTCGACGGAACCCTACCAGCCCCTCTGAAACCCTACAGAATACTCCAGGAGCCGACAGCACTCTACAAGACCCTTAGCAACACAACGGAACCTCACTAAAACCCTATGGGCTCCTACAGAACACTGCAGGTGCCTACAGAACCTTACAGACCCCTACGGAACCCTACAGACACCTGCGGGCACTTACGGAACCCTGCAGGCCCCTACGGAACCCTACAGGTCCATACAGAACCCCACAGGGCCCTACGGAACTTTACCAGCCACTACGGAACTCTACGGGCCCCTACGGAACCCTGCAGAACCCTCCAGAACCTTACAGAATCCCAAGACTCCTACAGACTTCTGCGGGCACTTACACAACCCTACAGGTCCCTACGGAAATCTACGGGACTCTATGGGCCCCTAGGGAACCCTTCAGATTTCGACGGAACCCTACCAGCCCCTCTGGAACCCTACAGAATACTCCAGGACCCGACAGCACTCTACAAGACCCTTAGCAACACAACGGAACCTCACTAAAACCCTATGGGCTCCTACAGAACACTGCAGGTGCCTACGGAACCCTACAGACCCCTACGGAACCCTACAGACACCTGCGGGCACTTACAGAACCCTGCAGGCCCCTACGGAACCCTACAGGTCCATACAGAACCCCACAGGGCCCTACGGAACTTTACCAGCCACTACGGAACTCTACGGGCCCCTACGGAACCCTGCAGAACCCTCCAGAACCTTACAGAATCCCACAGACTCCTACAGACTTCTGCGGGCACTTACACAACCCTACAGGTCCCTACGGAAATCTACGGGACTCTATGGGCCCCTAGGGAACCCTTCAGATTTCGACGGAACCCTACCAGCCCCTCTGGAACCCTACAGAATACTCCAGGAGCCGACAGCACTCTACAAGACCCTTAGCAACACAACGGAACCTCACTAAAAGCCTATGGGCTCCTACAGAACACTACAGGTGCCTACGGAACCCTACAGACCCCTACGGAACCCTACAGACACCTGCGGGCACTTACGGAACCCTGCAGGCCCCTACGGAACCCTACAGGTCCATACAGAACCCCACAGGGCCCTACGGAACTTTACCAGCCACTACGGAACTCTACGGGCCCCTACGGAACCCTGCAGAACCCTCCGGAACCTTACAGAATCCCACAGACTCCTACAGACTTCTGCGGGCACTTACACAACCCTACAGGTCCCTACGGAAATCTACGGGACTCTATGGGCCCCTAGGGAACCCTTCAGATTTCGACGGAACCCTACCAGCCCCTCTGGAACCCTACAGAATACTCCAGGAGCCGACAGCACTCTACAAGACCCTTAGCAACACAACGGAACCTCACGAAAACCCTATGGGCTCCTACAGAATACTGCAGGTGCCTACAGAACCCTACAGACCCCTACAGAATACTACCACCACTACAGAAAAATATGGCCCCTACGGAACTCTACGGAACCTGGCAGAAACACTGTGCGCCCCTACAGGCCCTTGCGGGCACTTGCAGAACTCTGCAGGAACCCACGGAACTTTATGGAACCCTACCAGCCCCTATGGAAGCCTAAAGACCCTTGCAGGCAGTTACGGAACGGTACAGGGCCCTAGGGAACTTTACCAGCCACTACGGAACTCTACAGGCCCCTACGGAACCCTGCAGAACCCTCCAGAACCTTACAGAATCCCACGGATTCCTACAGACTCCTGCGGGCACTTAAACAACCCTACAGGCCCCTACGGAACACTGCCAGCTCCTATGGAAGGAACCCTACGGGCCCCTACAGAACACTACTGGCTCCTGCGGTACTCCAGAGGCCTCTAGGGAACCTACGAAGCTCTACGGAACCCTATGGATCCTTACGGCACAGTACGGGCCCCTTCAGACCTCTGCGGGCGCTTATGGAAACCTACAGGACCCTACGAAACTGTACGAGACCCTAGAGGCCCCTAGGGAACACCACAGGCCCCTACGGAACCCTACACAACCCTCCGGAAACATATGGCACCCTACAAGCTCCTACCAACCCCTGCGGGCACTTACACAACCCTACAGGTCCCTACGGAAATCTATGGGACTCTATGGGCCCCTAGGGAACCCTTCAGATTTCAACGGAACCCTACCAGCCCCTCTGGAACCCTACAGAATACTCCAGGACCCGACAGCACTCTACAAGACCCTTAGCAACACAACGGAACCTCACGAAAACCCTATGGGCTCCTACAGAATACTGCAGGTGCCTACAGAACCCTACAGACCCCTACAGAATACTACCACCACTACAGAAAAATATGGCCCCTACGGAACTCTACGGAACCTGGCAGAAACACTGTGCGCCCCTACAGGCCCTTGCGGGCACTTGCAGAACTCTGCAGGAACCCACGGAACTATATGGAACCCTACCAGCCCCTACGGAAGCCTAAAGACCCTTGCAGGCAGTTACGGAACGGTACAGGGCCCTAGGGAACTTTACCAGCCACTACGGAACTCTACGGGCCCCTACGGAACCCTGCAGAACCCTCCAGAACCTTACAGAATCCCACGGATTCCTACAGACTCCTGCGGGCACTTACTCAACCCTAGAGGACCCTACGGAACACTGCCAGCTCCTATGGAAGGAACCCTACGGGCCCCTACAGAACACTACTGGCTCCTGCGGTACTCCAGAGGCCTCTAGGGAACCTACGAAGCTCTACGGAACCCTATGGATCCTTACGGCACAGTACGGGCCCCTTCAGACCTCTGCGGGCGCTTATGGAAACCTACAGGACCCTACGGAACTGTACGAGACTCTAGAGGCCCCTAGGGAACACCACAGGCCCCTACGGAACCCTACACAACCCTCCGGAAACATATGGCACCCTACAAGCTCCTACCAACCCCTGCGGGCACTTACACAACCCTACAGGCCCCTACGGAAATCTATGGGACTCTACGGGCCCCTAGGGAACCCTTCAGATTTCGACGGAACCCTACCAGCCCATCTGGAACCCTACAGAATACTCCAGGACCCGACAGCACTCTACAAGACCCTTAGCAACACAACGGAACCTCACTAAAACCCTATGGGCTCCTACAGAATACTGCAGGTGCCTACGGAACCCTACAGACCCGTACAGACACCTACAGGCACTTACAGAACCCTGCAGGCCCCTACGGAACCCTACAGGTCCATACAGAACCCCACAGGGCCCTACGGAACTTTACCAGCCACTACGGAACTCTACGGGCCCCTACGGAACCCTGCAGAACCCTCCGGAACCTTACAGAATCCCACAGACTCCTACAGACTTCTGCGGGCACTTAAACAACCCTACAGGCCCCTACGGAACACTGCCAGCCCCTATGGAAGGAACCCTACGGGCCCCTACAGAACACTACTGGCTCCTGCGGTACTCCACAGGCCTCTAGGGAACCTACGAAGCTCTACGGAGCCCTATGGATCCTTACGGAACAGTACGGGCCCCTTCAGACCTCTGCGGGCACTTACACAACCCTACAGGCCCCTACGGAAATCTACGGGACTCTACGGGCCCCTAGGGAACCCTTCAGATTTCGACGGAACCCTACCAGCCCCTCTGGAACCCTACAGAATACTCCAGGACCCGACAGCACTCTACAAGACCCTTAGCAACACAACGGAACCTCACGAAAAGCCTATGGGCTCCTACAGAACACTGCAGGTGCCTACGGAACCCTACAGACCCCTACGGAACCCTACAGACACCTGCGGGCACTTACGGAACCCTGCAGGCCCCTACGGAACCCTACAGGTCCATACAGAACCCCACAGGGCCCTACGGAACTTTACCAGCCACTACGGAACTCTACGGGCCCCTACGGAACCCTGCAGAACCCTCCGGAACCTTACAGAATCCCACAGACTCCTACAGATTTCTGCGGGCACTTACACAACCCTACAGGTCCCTACGGAAATCTACGGGACTCTATGGGCCCCTAGGGAACCCTTCAGATTTCGACGGAACCCTACCAGCCCCTCTGGAACCCTACAGAATACTCCAGGAGCCGACAGCACTCTACAAGACCCTTAGCAACACAACGGAACCTCACGAAAACCCTATGGGCTCCTACAGAATACTGCAGGTGCCTACAGAACCCTACAGACCCCTACAGAATACTACCACCACTACAGAAAAATATGGCCCCTACGGAACTCTACGGAACCTGGCAGAAACACTGTGCGCCCCTACAGGCCCTTGCGGGCACTTGCAGAACTCTGCAGGAACCCACGGAACTTTATGGAACCCTACCAGCCCCTATGGAAGCCTAAAGACCCTTGCAGGCAGTTACGGAACGGTACAGGGCCCTAGGGAACTTTACCAGCCACTACGGAACTCTACAGGCCCCTACGGAACCCTGCAGAACCCTCCAGAACCTTACAGAATCCCTCCTACAGACTCCTGCGGGCACTTAAAACAACCCTACAGGCCCCTACGGAACAGCTGCCAGCTTCCGTAGTGGGAAGGAACCCTACGGGCCCCTACAGAACACTACTGGCTCCTGCGGTACTCCAGAGGCCTCTAGGGAACCTACGAAGCTCTACGGAACCCTATGGATCCTTACGGCACAGTACGGGCCCCTTCAGACCTCTGCGGGCGCTTATGGAAACCTACAGGACCCTACGGAACTGTACGAGACTCTACAGGCCCCTAGGGAACACCACAGGCCCCTACGGAACCCTACACAACCCTCCGGAAACATATGGCACCCTACAAGCTCCTACCAACCCCTGCGGGCACTTACACAACCCTACAGGTCCCTACGGAAATCTATGGGACTCTATGGGCCCCTAGGGAACCCTTCAGATTTCGACGGAACCCTACCAGCCCCTCTGGAACCCTACAGAATACTCCAGGAGCCGACAGCACTCTACAAGACCCTTAGCAACACAACGGAACCTCACGAAAACCCTATGGGCTCCTACAGAATACTGCAGGTGCCTACAGAACCCTACAGACCCCTACAGAATACTACCACCACTACAGAAAAATATGGCCCCTACGGAACTCTACGGAACCTGGCAGAAACACTGTGCGCCCCTACAGGCCCTTGCGGGCACTTGCAGAACTCTGCAGGAACCCACGGAACTTTATGGAACCCTACCAGCCCCTACGGAAGCCTAAAGACCCTTGCAGGCAGTTACGGAACGGTACAGGGCCCTAGGGAACTTTACCAGCCACTACGGAACTCTACAGGCCCCTACGGAACCCTGCAGAACCCTCCAGAACCTTACAGAATCCCACGGATTCCTACAGACTCCTGCGGGCACTTAAACAACCCCTAGAGGACCCTACGGAACACTGCCAGCTCCTATGGAAGGAACCCTACGGGCCCCTACAGAACACTACTGGCTCCTGCGGTACTCCAGAGGCCTCTAGGGAACCTACGAAGCTCTACGGAACCCTATGGATCCTTACGGCACAGTACGGGCCCCTTCAGACCTCTGCGGGCGCTTATGGAAACCTACAGGACCCTACGGAACTGTACGAGACTCTAGAGGCCCCTAGGGAACACCACAGGCCCCTACGGAACCCTACACAACCCCTCCGGAAACATATGGCACCCTACAAGCTCCTACCAACCCCTGCGGGCACTTACACAACCCTACAGGCCCCTACGGAAATCTATGGGACTCTACGGGCCCCTAGGGAACCCTTCAGATTTCGACGGAACCCTACCAGCCCCTCTGGAACCCTACAGAATACTCCAGGACCCGACAGCACTCTACAAGACCCTTAGCAACACAACGGAACCTCACTAAAACCCTATGGGCTCCTACAGAATACTGCAGGTGCCTACGGAACCCTACAGACCCGTACAGACACCTACAGGCACTTACAGAACCCTGCAGGCCCCTACGGAACCCTACAGGTCCATACAGAACCCCACAGGGCCCTACGGAACTTTACCAGCCACTACGGAACTCTACGGGCCCCTACGGAACCCTGCAGAACCCTCCGGAACCTTACAGAATCCCACAGACTCCTACAGACTTCTGCGGGCACTTAAACAACCCTACAGGCCCCTACGGAACACTGCCAGCCCCCATGGAAGGAACCCTACGGGCCCCTACAGAACACTACTGGCTCCTGCGGTACTCCACAGGCCTCTAGGGAACCTACGAAGCTCTACGGAGCCCTATGGACCCTTACGGAACAGTACGGGCCCCTTCAGACCTCTGCGGGCACTTACACAACCCTACAGGCCCCTACGGAAATCTACGGGACTCTACGGGCCCCTAGGGAACCCTTCAGATTTCGACGGAACCCTACCAGCCCCTCTGGAACCCTACAGAATACTCCAGGACCCGACAGCACTCTACAAGACCCTTAGCAACACAACGGAACCTCACTAAAACCCTATGGGCTCCTACAGAACACTGCAGGTGCCTACGGAACCCTACAGACCCCTACGGAACCCTACAGACACCTGCGGGCACTTACAGAACCCTGCAGGCCCCTACGGAACCCTACAGGTCCATACAGAACCCCACAGGGCCCTACGGAACTTTACCAGCCACTACGGAACTCTACGGGCCCCTACGGAACCCTGCAGAACCCTCCAGAACCTTACAGAATCCCACAGACTCCTACAGACTTCTGCGGGCACTTACACAACCCTACAGGTCCCTACGGAAATCTACGGGACTCTATGGGCCCCTAGGGAACCCTTCAGATTTCGACGGAAACCCTACCAGCCCCTCTGGAACCCTACAGAATACTCCAGGACCCGACAGCACTCTACAAGACCCTTAGCAACACAACGGAACCTCACTAAAACCCTATGGGCTCCTACAGAACACTGCAGGTGCCTACAGAACCCTACAGACCCCTACGGAACCCTACAGACACCTGCGGGCACTTACGGAACCCTGCAGGCCCCTACGGAACCCTACAGGTCCATACAGAACCCCACAGGGCCCTACGGAACTTTACCAGCCACTACGGAACTCTACGGGCCCCTACGGAACCCTGCAGAACCCTCCAGAACCTTACAGAATCCCAAGACTCCTACAGACTTCTGCGGGCACTTACACAACCCTACAGGTCCCTACGGAAATCTACGGGACTCTATGGGCCCCTAGGGAACCCTTCAGATTTCGACGGAACCCTACCAGCCCCTCTGGAACCCTACAGAATACTCCAGGACCCGACAGCACTCTACAAGACCCTTAGCAACACAACGGAACCTCACGAAAACCCTATGGGCTCCTACAGAATACTGCAGGTGCCTACAGAACCCTACAGACCCCTACAGAATACTACCACCACTACAGAAAAATATGGCCCCTACGGAACTCTACGGAACCTGGCAGAAACACTGTGCGCCCCTACAGGCCCTTGCGGGCACTTGCAGAACTCTGCAGGAACCCACGGAACTTTATGGAACCCTACCAGCCCCTACGGAAGCCTGAAGACCCTTGCAGGCAGTTACGGAACGGTACAGGGCCCTAGGGAACTTTACCAGCCACTACGGAACTCTACGGGCCCCTACGGAACCCTGCAGAACCCTCCAGAACCTTACAGAATCCCACGGATTCCTACAGACTCCTGCGGGCACTTACTCAACCCTAGAGGACCCTACGGAACACTGCCAGCTCCTATGGAAGGAACCCTACGGGCCCCTACAGAACACTACTGGCTCCTGCGGTACTCCAGAGGCCTCTAGGGAACCTACGAAGCTCTACGGAACCCTATGGATCCTTACGGCACAGTACGGGCCCCTTCAGACCTCTGCGGGCGCTTATGGAAACCTACAGGACCCTACGGAACTGTACGAGACTCTAGAGGCCCCTAGGGAACACCACAGGCCCCTACGGAACCCTACACAACCCTCCGGAAACATATGGCACCCTACAAGCTCCTACCAACCCCTGCGGGCACTTACACAACCCTACAGGCCCCTACGGAAATCTATGGGACTCTACGGGCCCCTAGGGAACCCTTCAGATTTCGACGGAACCCTACCAGCCCCTCTGGAACCCTACAGAATACTCCAGGACCCGACAGCACTCTACAAGACCCTTAGCAACACAACGGAACCTCACGAAAACCCTATGGGCTCCTACAGAATACTGCAGGTGCCTACAGAACCCTACAGACCCCTACAGAATACTACCACCACTACAGAAAAATATGGCCCCTACGGAACTCTACGGAACCTGGCAGAAACACTGTGCGCCCCTACAGGCCCTTGCGGGCACTTGCAGAACTCTGCAGGAACCCACGGAACTTTATGGAACCCTACCAGCCCCTATGGAAGCCTAAAGACCCTTGCAGGCAGTTACGGAACGGTACAGGGCCCTAGGGAACTTTACCAGCCACTACGGAACTCTACGGGCCCCTACGGAACCCTGCAGAACCCTCCAGAACCTTACAGAATCCCACGGATTCCTACAGACTCCTGCGGGCACTTAAACAACCCTACAGGCCCCTACGGAACACTGCCAGCTCCTATGGAAGGAACCCTACGGGCCCCTACAGAACACTACTGGCTCCTGCGGTACTCCAGAGGCCTCTAGGGAACCTACGAAGCTCTACGGAACCCTATGGATCCTTACGGCACAGTACGGGCCCCTTCAGACCTCTGCGGGCGCTTATGGAAACCTACAGGACCCTACGGAACTGTACGAGACTCTACAGGCCCCTAGGGAACACCACAGGCCCCTACGGAACCCTACACAACCCTCCGGAAACATATGGCACCCTACAAGCTCCTACCAACCCCTGCGGGCACTTACACAACCCTACAGGTCCCTACGGAAATCTATGGGACTCTATGGGCCCCTAGGGAACCCTTCAGATTTCGACGGAACCCTACCAGCCCCTCTGGAACCCTACAGAATACTCCAGGAGCCGACAGCACTCTACAAGACCCTTAGCAACACAACGGAACCTCACGAAAACCCTATGGGCTCCTACAGAATACTGCAGGTGCCTACAGAACCCTACAGACCCCTACAGAATACTACCACCACTACAGAAAAATATGGCCCCTACGGAACTCTACGGAACCTGGCAGAAACACTGTGCGCCCCTACAGGCCCTTGCGGGCACTTGCAGAACTCTGCAGGAACCCACGGAACTTTATGGAACCCTACCAGCCCCTACGGAAGCCTAAAGACCCTTGCAGGCAGTTACGGAACGGTACAGGGCCCTAGGGAACTTTACCAGCCACTACGGAACTCTACGGGCCCCTACGGAACCCTGCAGAACCCTCCAGAACCTTACAGAATCCCACGGATTCCTACAGACTCCTGCGGGCACTTACTCAACCCTAGAGGACCCTACGGAACACTGCCAGCTCCTATGGAAGGAACCCTACGGGCCCCTACAGAACACTACTGGCTCCTGCGGTACTCCAGAGGCCTCTAGGGAACCTACGAAGCTCTACGGAACCCTATGGATCCTTACGGCACAGTACGGGCCCCTTCAGACCTCTGCGGGCGCTTATGGAAACCTACAGGACCCTACGGAACTGTACGAGACTCTAGAGGCCCCTAGGGAACACCACAGGCCCCTACGGAACCCTACACAACCCTCCGGAAACATATGGCACCCTACAAGCTCCTACCAACCCCTGCGGGCACTTACACAACCCTACAGGCCCCTACGGAAATCTATGGGACTCTACGGGCCCCTAGGGAACCCTTCAGATTTCGACGGAACCCTACCAGCCCCTCTGGAACCCTACAGAATACTCCAGGACCCGACAGCACTCTACAAGACCCTTAGCAACACAACGGAACCTCACTAAAACCCTATGGGCTCCTACAGAATACTGCAGGTGCCTACGGAACCCTACAGACCCGTACAGACACCTACAGGCACTTACAGAACCCTGCAGGCCCCTACGGAACCCTACAGGTCCATACAGAACCCCACAGGGCCCTACGGAACTTTACCAGCCACTACGGAACTCTACGGGCCCCTACGGAACCCTGCAGAACCCTCCGGAACCTTACAGAATCCCACAGACTCCTACAGACTTCTGCGGGCACTTAAACAACCCTACAGGCCCCTACGGAACACTGCCAGCCCCTATGGAAGGAACCCTACGGGCCCCTACAGAACACTACTGGCTCCTGCGGTACTCCACAGGCCTCTAGGGAACCTACGAAGCTCTACGGAGCCCTATGGATCCTTACGGAACAGTACGGGCCCCTTCAGACCTCTGCGGGCACTTACACAACCCTACAGGTCCCTACGGAAATCTACGGGACTCTACGGGCCCCTAGGGAACCCTTCAGATTTCGACGGAACCCTACCAGCCCCTCTGGAACCCTACAGAATACTCCAGGACCCGACAGCACTCTACAAGACCCTTAGCAACACAACGGAACCTCACTAAAACCCTATGGGCTCCTACAGAACACTGCAGGTGCCTACGGAACCCTACAGACCCCTACGGAACCCTACAGACACCTGCGGGCACTTACGGAACCCTGCAGGCCCCTACGGAACCCTACAGGTCCATACAGAACCCCACAGGGCCCTACGGAACTTTACCAGCCACTACGGAACTCTACGGGCCCCTACGGAACCCTGCAGAACCCTCCAGAACCTTACAGAATCCCACAGACTCCTACAGACTTCTGCGGGCACTTACACAACCCTACAGGTCCCTACGGAAATCTACGGGACTCTATGGGCCCCTAGGGAACCCTTCAGATTTCGACGGAACCCTACCAGCCCCTCTGGAACCCTACAGAATACTCCAGGAGCCGACAGCACTCTACAAGACCCTTAGCAACACAACGGAACCTCACTAAAACCCTATGGGCTCCTACAGAACACTGCAGGTGCCTACAGAACCCTACAGACCCCTACGGAACCCTACAGACACCTGCGGGCACTTACGGAACCCTGCAGGCCCCTACGGAACCCTACAGGTCCATACAGAACCCCACAGGGCCCTACGGAACTTTACCAGCCACTACGGAACTCTACGGGCCCCTACGGAACCCTGCAGAACCCTCCAGAACCTTACAGAATCCCAAGACTCCTACAGACTTCTGCGGGCACTTACACAACCCTACAGGTCCCTACGGAAATCTACGGGACTCTATGGGCCCCTAGGGAACCCTTCAGATTTCGACGGAACCCTACCAGCCCCTCTGGAACCCTACAGAATACTCCAGGAGCCGACAGCACTCTACAAGACCCTTAGCAACACAACGGAACCTCACGAAAACCCTATGGGCTCCTACAGAATACTGCAGGTGCCTACAGAACCCTACAGACCCCTACAGAATACTACCACCACTACAGAAAAATATGGCCCCTACGGAACTCTACGGAACCTGGCAGAAACACTGTGCGCCCCTACAGGCCCTTGCGGGCACTTGCAGAACTCTGCAGGAACCCACGGAACTTTATGGAACCCTACCAGCCCCTACGGAAGCCTAAAGACCCTTGCAGGCAGTTACGGAACGGTACAGGGCCCTAGGGAACTTTACCAGCCACTACGGAACTCTACGGGCCCCTACGGAACCCTGCAGAACCCTCCAGAACCTTACAGAATCCCACGGATTCCTACAGACTCCTGCGGGCACTTACTCAACCCTAGAGGACCCTACGGAACACTGCCAGCTCCTATGGAAGGAACCCTACGGGCCCCTACAGAACACTACTGGCTCCTGCGGTACTCCAGAGGCCTCTAGGGAACCTACGAAGCTCTACGGAACCCTATGGATCCTTACGGCACAGTACGGGCCCCTTCAGACCTCTGCGGGCGCTTATGGAAACCTACAGGACCCTACGGAACTGTACGAGACTCTAGAGGCCCCTAGGGAACACCACAGGCCCCTACGGAACCCTACACAACCCTCCGGAAACATATGGCACCCTACAAGCTCCTACCAACCCCTGCGGGCACTTACACAACCCTACAGGCCCCTACGGAAATCTATGGGACTCTACGGGCCCCTAGGGAACCCTTCAGATTTCGACGGAACCCTACCAGCCCCTCTGGAACCCTACAGAATACTCCAGGACCCGACAGCACTCTACAAGACCCTTAGCAACACAACGGAACCTCACTAAAACCCTATGGGCTCCTACAGAATACTGCAGGTGCCTACGGAACCCTACAGACCCGTACAGACACCTACAGGCACTTACAGAACCCTGCAGGCCCCTACGGAACCCTACAGGTCCATACAGAACCCCACAGGGCCCTACGGAACTTTACCAGCCACTACGGAACTCTACGGGCCCCTACGGAACCCTGCAGAACCCTCCAGAACCTTACAGAATCCCACAGACTCCTACAGACTTCTGCGGGCACTTAAACAACCCTACAGGCCCCTACGGAACACTGCCAGCCCCTATGGAAGGAACCCTACGGGCCCCTACAGAACACTACTGGCTCCTGCGGTACTCCAGAGGCCTCTAGGGAACCTACGAAGCTCTACGGAGCCCTATGGATCCTTACGGAACAGTACGGGCCCCTTCAGACCTCTGCGGGCACTTACACAACCCTACAGGCCCCTACGGAAATCTACGGGACTCTACGGGCCCCTAGGGAACCCTTCAGATTTCGACGGAACCCTACCAGCCCCTCTGGAACCCTACAGAATACTCCAGGACCCGACAGCACTCTACAAGACCCTTAGCAACACAACGGAACCTCACTAAAACCCTATGGGCTCCTACAGAACACTGCAGGTGCCTACGGAACCCTACAGACCCCTACGGAACCCTACAGACACCTGCGGGCACTTACAGAACCCTGCAGGCCCCTACGGAACCCTACAGGTCCATACAGAACCCCACAGGGCCCTACGGAACTTTACCAGCCACTACGGAACTCTACGGGCCCCTACGGAACCCTGCAGAACCCTCCAGAACCTTACAGAATCCCACAGACTCCTACAGACTTCTGCGGGCACTTACACAACCCTACAGGTCCCTACGGAAATCTACGGGACTCTATGGGCCCCTAGGGAACCCTTCAGATTTCGACGGAACCCTACCAGCCCCTCTGGAACCCTACAGAATACTCCAGGAGCCGACAGCACTCTACAAGACCCTTAGCAACACAACGGAACCTCACTAAAAGCCTATGGGCTCCTACAGAACACTACAGGTGCCTACGGAACCCTACAGACCCCTACGGAACCCTACAGACACCTGCGGGCACTTACGGAACCCTGCAGGCCCCTACGGAACCCTACAGGTCCATACAGAACCCCACAGGGCCCTACGGAACTTTACCAGCCACTACGGAACTCTACGGGCCCCTACGGAACCCTGCAGAACCCTCCGGAACCTTACAGAATCCCACAGACTCCTACAGACTTCTGCGGGCACTTACACAACCCTACAGGTCCCTACGGAAATCTACGGGACTCTATGGGCCCCTAGGGAACCCTTCAGATTTCGACGGAACCCTACCAGCCCCTCTGGAACCCTACAGAATACTCCAGGACCCGACAGCACTCTACAAGACCCTTAGCAACACAACGGAACCTCACGAAAACCCTATGGGCTCCTACAGAATACTGCAGGTGCCTACAGAACCCTACAGACCCCTACAGAATACTACCACCACTACAGAAAAATATGGCCCCTACGGAACTCTACGGAACCTGGCAGAAACACTGTGCGCCCCTACAGGCCCTTGCGGGCACTTGCAGAACTCTGCAGGAACCCACGGAACTTTATGGAACCCTACCAGCCCCTATGGAAGCCTAAAGACCCTTGCAGGCAGTTACGGAACGGTACAGGGCCCTAGGGAACTTTACCAGCCACTACGGAACTCTACAGGCCCCTACGGAACCCTGCAGAACCCTCCAGAACCTTACAGAATCCCACGGATTCCTACAGACTCCTGTGGGCACTTAAACAACCCTACAGGCCCCTACGGAACACTGCCAGCTCCTATGGAAGGAACCCTACGGGCCCCTACAGAACACTACTGGCTCCTGCGGTACTCCACAGGCCTCTAGGGAACCTACGAAGCTCTACGGAACCCTATGGATCCTTACGGCACAGTACGGGCCCCTTCAGACCTCTGCGGGCGCTTATGGAAACCTACAGGACCCTACGGAACTGTACGAGACTCTAGAGGCCCCTAGGGAACACCACAGGCCCCTACGGAACCCTACACAACCCTCCGGAAACATATGGCACCCTACAAGCTCCTACCAACCCCTGCGGGCACTTACACAACCCTACAGGTCCCTACGGAAATCTACGGGACTCTACGGGCCCCTAGGGAACCCTTCAGATTTCGACGGAACCCTACCAGCCCCTCTGGAACCCTACAGAATACTCCAGGACCCGACAGCACTCTACAAGACCCTTAGCAACACAACGGAACCTTACTAAAACCCTATGGGCTCCTACAGAATACTGCAGGTGCCTCCGGAACCCTACAGACCCGTACAGACACCTACGGGCACTTACAGAACACTGCAGGCCCCTACGGAACCCTACAGGTCCATACAGAACCCCACAGGGCCCTACGGAACTTTACCAGCCACTACGGAACTCTACGGGCCCCTACGGAACCCTGCAGAACCCTCCGGAACCTTACAGAATCCCACAGACTCCTACAGACTTCTGCGGGCACTTAAACAACCCTACAGGCCCCTACGGAACACTGCCAGCCCCTATGGAAGGAACCCTACGGCCCCTACAGAACACTACTGGCTCCTGCGGTACTCCACAGGCCTCTAGGGAACCTACGAAGCTCTACGGAGCCATATGGATCCTTACGGAACAGTACAGGCCCCTTCAGACCTCTGCGGGCACTTATGGAAACCTACAGGACCCTACGGAACTGTACAAGACTCTACAGGCCCCTAGGGAACACCACAGGCCCATACGGAACCCTACACAACCCTCCGGAAACATATGGCACCCTACAAGCTCCTACCAACCCCTGCGGGCACTTACATAACCCTACAGGCCCCTACGGAAATCTACGGGACTCTACGGGCCCCTAGGGAACCCTTCAGATTTCGACGGAACCCTACCAGCCCCTCTGGAACCCTACAGAATACTCCAGGACCCGACAGCACTCTACAAGACCCTTAGCAACACAACGGAACCTCACGAAAAGCCTATGGGCTCCTACAGAACACTGCAGGTGCCTACGGAACCCTACAGACCCCTACGGAACCCTACAGACACCTGCGGGCACTTACGGAACCCTGCAGGCCCCTACGGAACCCTACAGGTCCATACAGAACCCCACAGGGCCCTACGGAACTTTACCAGCCACTACGGAACTCTACGGGCCCCTACGGAACCCTGCAGAACCCTCCGGAACCTTACAGAATCCCACAGACTCCTACAGATTTCTGCGGGCACTTACACAACCCTACAGGTCCCTACGGAAATCTACGGGACTCTATGGGCCCCTAGGGAACCCTTCAGATTTCGACGGAACCCTACCAGCCCCTCTGGAACCCTACAGAATACTCCAGGACCCGACAGCACTCTACAAGACCCTTAGCAACACAACGGAACCTCACGAAAACCCTATGGGCTCCTACAGAATACTGCAGGTGCCTACAGAACCCTACAGACCCCTACAGAATACTACCACCACTACAGAAAAATATGGCCCCTACGGAACTCTACGGAACCTGGCAGAAACACTGTGCGCCCCTACAGGCCCTTGCGGGCACTTGCAGAACTCTGCAGGAACCCACGGAACTTTATGGAACCCTACCGGCCCCTACGGAAGCCTAAAGACCCTTGCAGGCAGTTACGGAACGGTACAGGGCCCTAGGGAACTTTACCAGCCACTACGGAACTCTACGGGCCCCTACGGAACCCTGCAGAACCCTCCAGAACCTTACAGAATCCCACGGATTCCTACAGACTCCTGCGGGCACTTACTCAACCCTAGAGGACCCTACGGAACACTGCCAGCTCCTATGGAAGGAACCCTACGGGCCCCTACAGAACACTACTGGCTCCTGCGGTACTCCAGAGGCCTCTAGGGAACCTACGAAGCTCTACGGAACCCTATGGATTCTTACGGCACAGTACGGGCCCCTTCAGACCTCTGCGGGCGCTTATGGAAACCTACAGGACCCTACGGAACTGTACGAGACCCTAGAGGCCCCTAGGGAACACCACAGGCCCCTACGGAACCCTACACAACCCTCCGGAAACATATGGCACCCTACAAGCTCCTACCAACCCCTGCGGGCACTTACACAACCCTACAGGCCCCTACGGAAATCTATGGGACTCTACGGGCCCCTAGGGAACCCTTCAGATTTCGACGGAACCCTACCAGCCCCTCTGAAACCCTACAGAATACTCCAGGACCCGACAGCACTCTACAAGACCCTTAGCAACACAACGGAACCTCACTAAAACCCTATGGGCTCCTACAGAATACTGCAGGTGCCTACGGAACCCTACAGACCCGTACAGACACCTACGGGCACTTACAGAACCCTGCAGGCCCCTACGGAACCCTACAGGTCCATACAGAACCCCACAGGGCCCTACGGAACTTTACCAGCCACTACAGAACTCTACGGGCCCCTACGGAACCCTGCAGAACCCTCCGGAACCTTACAGAATCCCACAGACTCCTACAGACTTCTGCGGGCACTTAGACAACCCTACAGGCCCCTACGGAACACTGCCAGCCCCTATGGAAGGAACCCTACGGGCCCCTACAGAACACTACTGGCTCCTGCGGTACTCCACAGGCCTCTAGGGAACCTACGAAGCTCTACGGAGCCCTATGGATCCTTACGGAACAGTACGGGCCCCTTCAGACCTCTGCGGGCACTTACACAACCCTACAGGCCCCTACGGAAATCTACGGGACTCTACGGGCCCCTAGGGAACCCTTCAGATTTCGACGGAACCCTACCAGCCCCTCTGGAACCCTACAGAATACTCCAGGACCCGACAGCACTCTACAAGACCCTTAGCAACACAACGGAACCTCACGAAAAGCCTATGGGCTCCTACAGAACACTGCAGGTGCCTACGGAACCCTACAGACCCCTACGGAACCCTACAGACACCTGCGGGCACTTACGGAACCCTGCAGGCCCCTACGGAACCCTACAGGTCCATACAGAACCCCACAGGGCCCTACGGAACTTTACCAGCCACTACGGAACTCTACGGGCCCCTACGGAACCCTGCAGAACCCTCCAGAACCTTACAGAATCCCACAGACTCCTACAGACTTCTGCGGGCACTTACACAACCCTACAGGTCCCTACGGAAATCTACGGGACTCTATGGGCCCCTAGGGAACCCTTCAGATTTCGACGGAACCCTACCAGCCCCTCTGGAACCCTACAGAATACTCCAGGAGCCGACAGCACTCTACAAGACCCTTAGCAACACAACGGAACCTCACGAAAACCCTATGGGCTCCTACAGAATACTGCAGGTGCCTACAGAACCCTACAGACCCCTACAGAATACTACCACCACTACAGAAAAATATGGCCCCTACGGAACTCTACGGAACCTGGCAGAAACACTGTGCGCCCCTACAGGCCCTTGCGGGCACTTGCAGAACTCTGCAGGAACCCACGGAACTTTATGGAACCCTACCAGCCCCTACGGAAGCCTAAAGACCCTTGCAGGCAGTTACGGAACGGTACAGGGCCCTAGGGAACTTTACCAGCCACTACGGAACTCTACGGGCCCCTACGGAACCCTGCAGAACCCTCCAGAACCTTACAGAATCCCACGGATTCCTACAGACTCCTGCGGGCACTTACTCAACCCTAGAGGACCCTACGGAACACTGCCAGCTCCTATGGAAGGAACCCTACGGGCCCCTACAGAACACTACTGGCTCCTGCGGTACTCCACAGGCCTCTAGGGAACCTACAAAGCTCTACGGAACCCTATGGATCCTTACGGCACAGTACGGGCCCCTTCAGACCTCTGCGGGCACTTATGGAAACCTACAGGACCCTACGGAACTGTACGAGACTCTACAGGCCCCTAGGGAACACCACAGGCCCCTACGGAACCCTACACAACCCTCCGGAAACATATGGCACCCAACAAGCTCCTACCAACCCCTGCGGGCACTTACATAACCCTACAGGCCCCTACGGAAATCTACGGGACTCCACGGGCCCCTAGGGAACCCGTCAGATTTCGACGGAACCCTACCAGCCCCTCTGGAACCCTACAGAATACTCCAGGAGCCGACAGCACTCTACAAGACCCTTAGCAACACAACGGAACCTCACTAAAAGCCTATGGGCTCCTACAGAACACTACAGGTGCCTACGGAACCCTACAGACCCCTACGGAACCCTACAGACACCTGCGGGCACTTACAGAACCCTGCAGGCCCCTACGGAACCCTACAGGTCCATACAGAACCCCACAGGGCCCTACGGAACTTTACCAGCCACTACGGAACTCTACGGGCCCCTACGGAACCCTGCAGAACCCTCCGGAACCTTACAGAATCCCACAGACTCCTACAGACTTCTGCGGGCACTTACACAACCCTACAGGTCCCTACGGAAATCTACGGGACTCTATGGGCCCCTAGGGAAGCCTACAGATTTCGACGGAACCCTACCAGCCCCTCTGGAACCCTACAGAATACTCCAGGAGCCGACAGCACTCTACAAGACCCTTAGCAACACAACGGAACCTCACGAAAACCCTATGGGCTCCTACAGAATACTGCAGGTGCCTACAGAACCCTACAGACCCCTACAGAATACTACCACCACTACAGAAAAATATGGCCCCTACGGAACTCTACGGAACCTGGCAGAAACACTGTGCGCCCCTACAGGCCCTTGCGGGCACTTGCAGAACTCTGCAGGAACCCACGGAACTTTATGGAACCCTACCAGCCCCTACGGAAGCCTAAAGACCCTTGCAGGCAGTTACGGAACGGTACAGGGCCCTAGGGAACTTTACCAGCCACTACGGAACTCTACGGGCCCCTACGGAACCCTGCAGAACCCTCCAGAACCTTACAGAATCCCACGGATTCCTACAGACTCCTGCGGGCACTTACGGAACCCTAGAGGACCCTACGGAACACTGCCAGCTCCTATGGAAGGAACCCTACGGGCCCCTACAGAACACTACTGGCTCCTGCGGTACTCCACAGGCCTCTAGGGAACCTACAAAGCTCTACGGAACCCTATGGATCCTTACGGCACAGTACGGGCCCCTTCAGACCTCTGCGGGATCTTATGGAAACCTACAGGACCCTACGGAACTGTACGAGACTCTAGAGGCCCCTAGGGAACACCACAGGCCCCTACGGAACCCTACACAACCCTCCGGAAACATATGGCACCCTACAAGCTCCTACCAACCCCTGCGGGCACTTACACAACCCTACAGGCCCCTACGGAAATCTATGGGACTCTACGGGCCCCTAGGGAACCCTTCAGATTTCGACGGAACCCTACCAGCCCCTCTGAAACCCTACAGAATACTCCAGGACCCGACAGCACTCTACAAGACCCTTAGCAACACAACGGAACCTCACTAAAACCCTATGGGCTCCTACAGAATACTGCAGGTGCCTACGGAACCCTACAGACCCGTACAGACACCTACGGGCACTTACAGAACCCTGCAGGCCCCTACGGAACCCTACAGGTCCATACAGAACCCCACAGGGCCCTACGGAACTTTACCAGCCACTACGGAACTCTACGGGCCCCTACGGAACCCTGCAGAACCCTCCGGAACCTTACAGAATCCCACAGACTCCTACAGACTTCTGCGGGCACTTAAACAACCCTACAGGCCCCTACGGAACACTGCCAGCCCCTATGGAAGGAACCCTACGGGCCCCTACAGAACACTACTGGCTCCTGCGGTACTCCACAGGCCTCTAGGGAACCTACGAAGCTCTACGGAACCCTATGGATCCTTACGGCACAGTACGGGCCCCTTCAGACCTCTGCGGGCACTTATGGAAACCTACAGGACCCTACGGAACTGTACGAGACTCTACAGGCCCCTAGGGAACACCACAGGCCCCTACGGAACCCTACACAACCCTCCGGAAACATATGGCACCCTACAAGCTCCTACCAACCCCTGCGGGCACTTACACAACCCTACAGGCCCCTACGGAAATCTACGGGACTCCACGGGCCCCTAGGGAACCCTTCAGATTTTGACGGAACCCTACCAGCCCCTCTGGAACCCTACAGAATACTCCAGGAGCCGACAGCACTCTACAAGACCCTTAGCAACACAACGGAACCTCACTAAAAGCCTATGGGCTCCTACAGAACACTACAGGTGCCTACGGAACCCTACAGACCCCTACGGAACCCTACAGACACCTGCGGGCACTTACGGAACCCTGCAGGCCCCTACGGAACCCTACAGGTCCATACAGAACCCCACAGGGCCCTAGGGAACTTTACCAGCCACTACGGAACTCTACGGGCCCCTACGGAACCCTGCAGAACCCTCCGGAACCTTACAGAATCCCACAGACTCCTACAGACTTCTGCGGGCACTTACACAACCCTACAGGTCCCTATGGAAATCTACGGGACTCTATGGGCCCCTAGGGAACCCTTCAGATTTCGACGGAACCCTACCAGCCCCTCTGGAACCCTACAGAATACTCCAGGACCCGACAGCACTCTACAAGACCCTTAGCAACACAACGGAACCTCACGAAAACCCTATGGGCTCCTACAGAATACTGCAGGTGCCTACAGAACCCTACAGACCCCTACAGAATACTACCACCACTACAGAAAAATATGGCCCCTACGGAACTCTACGGAACCTGGCAGAAACACTGTGCGCCCCTACAGGCCCTTGCGGGCACTTGCAGAACTCTGCAGGAACCCACGGAACTTTATGGAACCCTACCAGCCCCTACGGAAGCCTAAAGACCCTTGCAGGCAGTTACGGAACGGTACAGGGCCCTACGGAACTTTACCAGCCACTACGGAACTCTACGGGCCCCTACGGAACCCTGCAGAACCCTCCAGAACCTTACAGAATCCCACGGATTCCTACAGACTCCTGCGGGCACTTACTCAACCCTAGAGGACCCTACGGAACACTGCCAGCTCCTATGGAAGGAACCCTGCGGGCCCCTACAGAACACTACTGGCTCCTGCGGTACTCCAGAGGCCTCTAGGGAACCTACGAAGCTCTACGGAACCCTATGGATCCTTACGGCACAGTACGGGCCCCTTCAGACCTCTGCGGGCACTTATGGAAACCTACAGGACCCTACGGAACTGTACGAGACTCTACAGGCCCCTAGGGAACACCACAGGCCCCTACGGAACCCTACACAACCCTCCGGAAACATATGGCACCCTACAAGCTCCTACCAACCCCTGCGGGCACTTACACAACACTACAGGCCCCTACGGAAATCTATGGGACTCTACGGGCCCCTAGGGAACCCTTCAGATTTCGACGGAACCCTACCAGCCCCTCTGAAACCCTACAGAATACTCCAGGACCCGACAGCACTCTACAAGACCCTTAGCAACACAACGGAACCTCACGAAAACCCTATGGGCTCCTACAGAATACTGCAGGTGCCTACGGAACCCTACAGACCCGTACAGACACCTACGGGCACTTACAGAACACTGCAGGCCCCTACGGAACCCTACAGGTCCATACAGAACCCCACAGGGCCCTACGGAACTTTACCAGCCACTACGGAACTCTACGGGCCCCTACGGAACCCTGCAGAACCCTCCGGAACCTTACAGAATCCCACAGACTACTACAGACTTCTGCGGGCACTTAAACAACCCTACAGGCCCCTACGGAACACTGCCAGCCCCTATGGAAGGAACCCTACGGGCCCCTACAGAACACTACTGGCTCCTGCGGTACTCCAGAGGCCTCTAGGGAACCTACGAAGCTCTACGGAACCCTATGGATCCTTACGGCACAGTACGGGCCCCTTCAGACCTCTGCGGGCACTTATGGAAACCTACAGGACCCTACGGAACTGTACGAGACTCTAGAGGCCCCTAGGGAACACCACAGGCCCCTACGGAACCCTACACAACCCTCCGGAAACATATGGCACCCTACAAGCTCCTACCAACCCCTGCGGGCACTTACACAACCCTACAGGCCCCTACGGAAATCTATGGGACTCTACGGGCCCCTAGGGAACCCTTCAGATTTCGACGGAACCCTACCAGCCCCTCTGGAACCCTACAGAATACTCCAGGAGCCGACAGCACTCTACAAGACCCTTAGCAACACAACGGAACCTCACGAAAACCCTATGGGCTCCTACAGAACACTGCAGGTGCCTACAGAACCCTACAGACCCCTACAGAATACTACCACCACTACAGAAAAATATGGCCCCTACGGAACTCTACGGAACCTGGCAGAAACACTGTGCGCCCCTACAGGCCCTTGCGGGCACTTGCAGAACTCTGCAGGAACCCACGGAACTTTATGGAACCCTACCAGCCCCTACGGAAGCCTAAAGACCCTTGCAGGCAGTTACGGAACGGTACAGGGCCCTAGGGAACTTTACCAGCCACTACGGAACTCTACGGGCCCCTACGGAACCCTGCAGAACCCTCCGGAACCTTACAGAATCCCACAGACTCCTACAGACTTCTGCGGGCACTTAAACAACCCTACAGGCCCCTACGGAACACTGCCAGCCCCTATGGAAGGAACCCTACGGGCCCCTACAGAACACTACTGGCTCCTGCGGTACTCCACAGGCCTCTAGGGAACCTACGAAGCTCTACGGAGCCCTATGGATACTTACGGAACAGTACGGGCCCCTTCAGACCTCTGCGGGCACTTATGGAAACCTACAGGACCCTACGGAACTGTACGAGACTCTACAGGCCCCTAGGGAACACCACAGGCCCCTACGGAACCCTACACAACCCTCCGGAAACATATGGCACCCTACAAGCTCCTACCAACCCCTGCGGGCACTTACATAACCCTACAGGCCCCTACGGAAATCTACGGGACTCCACGGGCCCCTAGGGAACCCTTCAGATTTCGACGGAACCCTACCAGCCCCTCTGGAACCCTACAGAATACTCCAGGAGCCGACAGCACTCTACAAGACCCTTAGCAACACAACGGAACCTCACTAAAACCCTATGGGCTCCTACAGAACACTACAGGTGCCTACGGAACCCTACAGACCCCTACGGAACCCTACAGACACCTGCGGGCACTTACGGAACCCTGCAGGCCCCTACGGAACCCTACAGGTCCATACAGAACCCCACAGGGCCCTACGGAACTTTACCAGCCACTACGGAACTCTACGGGCCCCTACGGAACCCTGCAGAACCCTCCGGAACCTTACAGAATCCCACAGACTCCTACAGACTTCTGCGGGCACTTACACAACCCTACAGGTCCCTACGGAAATCTACGGGACTCTATGGGCCCCTAGGGAACCCTTCAGATTTCGACGGAACCCTACCAGCCCCTCTGGAACCCTACAGAATACTCCAGGAGCCGACAGCACTCTACAAGACCCTTAGCAACACAACGGAACCTCACGAAAACCCTATGGGCTCCTACAGAATACTGCAGGTGCCTACAGAACCCTACAGACCCCTACAGAATACTACCACCACTACAGAAAAATATGGCCCCTACGGAACTCTACGGAACCTGGCAGAAACACTGTGCGCCCCTACAGGCCCTTGCGGGCACTTGCAGAACTCTGCAGGAACCCACGGAACTTTATGGAACCCTACCAGCCCCTACGGAAGCCTAAAGACCCTTGCAGGCAGTTACGGAACGGTACAGGGCCCTAGGGAACGTTACCAGCCACTACGGAACTCTACGGGCCCCTACGGAACCCTGCAGAACCCTCCGGAAACATATGGCACCCTACACGCTCCTACCAACCCCTGCGGGCACTTACATAACCCTACAGGCCCCTACGGAAATCTACGGGACTCTATGGGCCCCTAGGGAACCCTATACATTTTGACGGAACCCTACGAGCCCCTCTGGAACCCTACAGAATACTCCAGGACCCAACAGCACTCTACAAGACCCTTAGCAACACAACGGAACCTCACGAAAACCCTATGGGCTCCTACAGAACACTGCAGGTGCCTACGGAACCCTACAGACCCCTACGGAATACTACCAACCGCTACGGAAACCTATGGCCCCTACGGAACTCTGCGGAACCTGACAGAAACACTGTGCGCCCCTACAGGCCCTTGCGGGCACTTGCAGAACTCTGCAGGAACCCACGGAACTTTATGGAACCCTACCAGCCCCTACGGAAGCCTAAAGACCCTTGCAGGCTGTTACGGAACGGTACAGGGCCCTAGGGAACGTTACCAGCCACTACGGAACTTTACGGGCCTCTACGGAACCCGGCAGAACCCTCCAGAACCTTACAGAATCCCACGGATTCCTACAGACTCCTGCGGGCACTTACTCAACCCTAGAGGACCCTACGGAACACTGCCAGCTCCTATGGAAGGAACCCTACGGGCCCCTACAGAACACTACTGGCTCCTGCGGTACTCTACAGGCTTCTAGGGAACCTACGAAGCTCTACAGAACCCTATGGATCCTTACGGAACAGTACGGACCCCTTCAGACCTCTGCGGGCGCTTATGGAAACCTACAGGACCCTACGGAACTGTACGAGACTCTAGAGGCCCCTAGGGAACACCACAGGCCCCTACGGAACCGTACGAGACTCTACAGGGCCCTAGGGAACACCACAGGCCCCTACGGAAACGTACGAGACTCTACAGGCCCCTAGGGAACACCACAGGCCCCTACGGAACCCTACACAACCCTCCGGAAACATATGGCACCCTACAAGCTCCTACCAACCCCTGCGGGCACTTACACAACCCTACAGGCCCCTACGGAAATCTACGGGACTCCACGGGCCCCTAGGGAAGCCTACAGATTTTGACGGAACCCTACGAGCCCCTCTGGAACCCTACAGAATACTCCAGGACCCGACAGCACTCTACAAGACCCTTAGCAACACAACGGAACCTCACGAAAACCCTATGGGCTCCTACAGAACACTGCAGGCGCCTACCGAACCCTACAGACCCCTACGGAACCCTACAGACACCTGCGGGCACTTACAGAACCCTGCAGGCCCCTACAGAACCCTACAGGTCCATACAGAACCCCACAGGGCCCTACGGAACTTTACCAGCCACTACGGAACTCTATGGGCCCCTACAGAACCCTGCAGAACCCTCCAGAACCTTACAGAATCCCACAGACTCCTACAGACTGCTGCGGGCACTTACACAACCCTACAGGCCCCTACAGAACACTGCCAGCCCCTATGGAAGGAACCCTACGGGCCCCTACAGAACACTACTAGCTCCTGCGGTACTCTACAGGCCTCTAGGGAACCTACGAAGCTCTACGGAACCCTATGGATCCTTACGGAACAGTACGGGCCCCTTCAGACCTCTGCGGGCGCTTATGGAAACCTACAGGACCCTACGGAACTGTATGAGACTCTAGAGGCCCCTAGGGAACACCACAGGCCCCTACGGAACCGTACGAGAATCTACAGGGCCCTAGGGAACACCACAGGCCCCTACGGAAACGTACGAGACTCTACAGGCCCCTAGGGAACACCACAGGCCCCTACGGAACCCTACACAACCCTCTGGAAACTTATGGCACCCTACAAGCTCCTACCAACCCCTGCGGGCACTTACACAACCCTACAGGCCCCTACGGAAATCTACAGGACTCCACGGGCCCCTAGGGAACCCTACAGATTTTGACGGAACCCTACGAGCCCCTCTGGAACCCTACAGAATACTCCAGGACCCGACAGCACTCTACAAGACCCTTAGCAACACAACGGAACCTCACTAAAACCCTATGGGCTCCTGCAGAACACTGCAGGTGCCTACGGAACCCTACAGACCCCTACGGAATACTACCAGCCGCTACGGAAACCTATGGCCCCTACGGAACTCTGCGGAACCTGACAGAAACACTGTGCGCCCCTACAGGCCCTTGCGGGCACTTGCAGAACTCTGCAGGAACCCACGGAACTTTATGGAACCCTACCAGCCCCTACGGAAGCCTAAAGACCCTTGCAGGCAGTTACGGAACGGTACAGGGCCCTAGGGAACGTTACCAGCCACTACGGAACTCTACGGGCCCCTACGGAACCCTGCAGAACCCTCCAGAACCTTACAGAATCCCACGGATTCCTACAGACTCCTGCGGGCACTTACTCAACCCTAGAGGACCCTACGGAACACTGCCAGCCCCTATGGAAGGAACCCTACGGGCCCCTACAGAACACTACTGGCTCCTGCGGTACTCTACAGGCTTCTAGGGAACCTACGAAGCTCTACGGAGCCCTATGGATCCTTACGGAACAGTACGGGCCCCTTCAGACCTCTGCGGGCGCTTATGGAAACCTACAGGACACTACGGAACTGTACGAGACTCTACAAGCCCCTAGGGAACACCACAGGCCCCTACGGAACCCTACACAACCCTCTGGAAACTTATGGCACCCTACAAGCTCCTACCAACCCCTGTGGGCACTTACACAACCCTACAGGTCCCTACGGAAATGTACAGGACTCCACGGGCCCCTAGGGAAGCCTACAGATTTGACGGAACCCTACGAGCCCCTCTGGAACCCTACAGAATACTCCAGGACCCGACAGCACTCTACAAGAGCCTTAGCAACACAACGGAACCTCACTAAAACCCTATGGGCTCCTACAGAACACTGCAGGTGCCTACGGAACCCTACAGACCCCTACGGAATACTACCAACCGCTACGGAAACCTATGGCCCCTACGGAACTCTGCGGAACCTGACAGAAACACTGTGCGCCCCTACAGGCCCTTGCGGGCACTTGCAGAACTCTGCAGGAACCCACGGAACTTTATGGAACCCTACCAGCCCCTACGGAAGCCTAAAGACCCTTGCAGGCTGTTACGGAACGGTACAGGGCCCTAGGGAACGTTACCAGCCACTACGGAACTCTACGGGCCTCTACGGAACCCTGCAGAACCCTCCAGAACCTTACAGAATCCCACGGATTCCTACAGACTCCTGTGGGCACTTACTCAACCCTAGAGGACCCTACGGAACACTGCCAGCTCCTATGGAAGGAACCCTACGGGCCCCTACAGAACACTACTGGCTCCTGCGGTACTCCACAGGCCTCTAGGGAACCTACGAAGCTCTACGGAACCCTATGGATCCTTACGGAACAGTACGGGCCCCTTCAGACCTCTGCGGGCGCTTATGGAAACCTACAGGACCCTATGGAACTGTACGAGACTCTAGAGGCCCCTAGGGAACACCACAGGCCCCTACGGAACCGTACGAGAATCTACAGGGCCCTAGGGAACACCACAGGCCCCTACGGAAACGTACGAGACTCTACAGGCCCCTAGGGAACACCACAGGCCCCTACGGAACCCTACACAACCCTCTGGAAACTTATGGCACCCTACAAGCTCCTACCAACCCCTGCGGGCACTTACACAACCCTACAGGCCCCTACGGAAATCTACAGGACTCCACGGGCCCCTAGGGAACCCTACAGATTTTGACGGAACCCTACGAGCCCCTCTGGAACCCTACAGAATACTCCAGGACCCGACAGCACTCTACAAGACCCTTAGCAACACAACGGAACCTCACTAAAACCCTATGGGCTCCTGCAGAACACTGCAGGTGCCTACGGAACCCTACAGACCCCTACGGAATACTACCAGCCGCTACGGAAACCTATGGCCCCTACGGAACTCTGCGGAACCTGACAGAAACACTGTGCGCCCCTACAGGCCCTTGCGGGCACTTGCAGAACTCTGCAGGAACCCACGGAACTTTATGGAACCCTACCAGCCCCTACGGAAGCCTAAAGACCCTTGCAGGCAGTTACGGAACGGTACAGGGCCCTAGGGAACGTTACCAGCCACTACGGAACTCTACGGGCCCCTACGGAACCCTGCAGAACCCTCCAGAACCTTACAGAATCCCACGGATTCCTACAGACTCCTGCGGGCACTTACTCAACCCTAGAGGACCCTACGGAACACTGCCAGCCCCTATGGAAGGAACCCTACGGGCCCCTACAGAACACTACTGGCTCCTGCGGTACTCTACAGGCTTCTAGGGAACCTACGAAGCTCTACGGAGCCCTATGGATCCTTACGGAACAGTACGGGCCCCTTCAGACCTCTGCGGGCGCTTATGGAAACCTACAGGACACTACGGAACTGTACGAGACTCTACAAGCCCCTAGGGAACACCACAGGCCCCTACGGAACCCTACACAACCCTCTGGAAACTTATGGCACCCTACAAGCTCCTACCAACCCCTGTGGGCACTTACACAACCCTACAGGTCCCTACGGAAATGTACAGGACTCCACGGGCCCCTAGGGAAGCCTACAGATTTGACGGAACCCTACGAGCCCCTCTGGAACCCTACAGAATACTCCAGGACCCGACAGCACTCTACAAGAGCCTTAGCAACACAACGGAACCTCACTAAAACCCTATGGGCTCCTACAGAACACTGCAGGTGCCTACGGAACCCTACAGACCCCTACGGAATACTACCAACCGCTACGGAAACCTATGGCCCCTACGGAACTCTGCGGAACCTGACAGAAACACTGTGCGCCCCTACAGGCCCTTGCGGGCACTTGCAGAACTCTGCAGGAACCCACGGAACTTTATGGAACCCTACCAGCCCCTACGGAAGCCTAAAGCCCCTTGCAGGCTGTTACGGAACGGTACAGGGCCCTAGGGAACGTTACCAGCCACTACGGAACTCTACGGGCCTCTACGGAACCCTGCAGAACCCTCCAGAACCTTACAGAATCCCACGGATTCCTACAGACTCCTGTGGGCACTTACTCAACCCTAGAGGACCCTACGGAACACTGCCAGCTCCTATGGAAGGAACCCTACGGGCCCCTACAGAACACTACTGGCTCCTGCGGTACTCCAGAGGCCTCTAGGGAACCTACGAAGCTCTACGGAACCCTATGGATCCTTACGGAACAGTACGGGCCCCTTCAGACCTCTGCGGGCGCTTATGGAAACCTACAGGACCCTATGGAACTGTACGAGACTCTAGAGGCCCCTAGGGAACACCACAGGCCCCTACGGAACCGTACGAGAATCTACAGGGCCCTAGGGAACACCACAGGCCCCTACGGAAACGTACGAGACTCTAGAGGCCCCTAGGGAACACCACAGGCCCCTACGGAACCCTACACAACCCTCCGGAAACATATGGCACCCTACAAGCTCCTACCAACCCCTGCGGGCACTTACACAACCCTACAGGCCCCTACGGAAATCTACGGGACTCCACGGGCCCCTAGGGAAGCCTACAGATTTTGACGGAACCCTACGAGCCCCTCTGGAACCCTACAGAATACTCCAGGACCCGACAGCACTCTACAAGACCCTTAGCAACACAACGGGACCTCACTAAAACCCTATGGGCTCCTACAGAACACTGCAGGTGCCTACGGAACCCTACAGACCCCTACGGAATACTACCAGCCGCTACGGAAACCTATGGCCCCTACGGAACTCTATGGAACCTGACAGAAACACTGTGCGCCCCTACAGGCCCTTGCGGGCACTTGCAGAACTCTGCAGGAACCCACGGAACTTTATGGAACCCTACCAGCCCCTACAGAAGCCTAAAGACCCTTGCAGGCTGTTACGGAACAGTACAGGGCCCTAGGGAACGTTACCAGCCACTACGGAACTCTACGGGCCCCTACGGAACCCTGCAGAACCCTCCAGAACCTTACAGAATCCCACGGATTCCTACAGACTCCTGCGGGCACTTACTCAACCCTAGAGGACCCTACGGAACACTGCCAGCCCCTATGGAAGGAACCCTACGGGCCCCTACAGAACACTACTGGCTCCTGCGGTACTCTACAGGCTTCTAGGGAACCTACGAAGCTCTACGGAGCCCTATGGATCCTTACGGAACAGTACGGGCCCCTTCAGACCTCTGCGGGCGCTTATGGAAACCTACAGGACACTACGGAACTGTACGAGACTCTACAGGCCCCTAGGGAACACCACAGGCCCCTACGGAACCCTACACAACCCTCTGGAAACTTATGGCACCCTACAAGCTCCTACCAACCCCTGCGGGCACTTACACAACCCTACAGGTCCCTACGGAAATGTACAGGACTCCACGGGCCCCTAGGGAAGCCTACAGATTTGACGGAACCCTACGAGCCCCTCTGGAACCCTACAGAATACTCCAGGACCCAACAGCACTCTACAAGACCCTTAGCAACACAACGGAACCTCACGAAAACCCTATGGGCTCCTACAGAACACTGCAGGTGCCTACGGAACCCTACAGACCCCTACGGAATACTACCAACCGCTACGGAAACCTATGGCCCCTACGGAACTCTGCGGAACCTGACAGAAACACTGTGCGCCCCTACAGGCCCTTGCGGGCACTTGCAGAACTCTGCAGGAACCCACGGAACTTTATGGAACCCTACCAGCCCCTACGGAAGCCTAAAGACCCTTGCAGGCTGTTACGGAACGGTACAGGGCCCTAGGGAACGTTACCAGCCACTACGGAACTCTACGGGCCTCTACGGAACCCTGCAGAACCCTCCAGAACCTTACAGAATCCCACGGATTCCTACAGACTCCTGTGGGCACTTACTCAACCCTAGAGGACCCTACGGAACACTGCCAGCTCCTATGGAAGGAACCCTACGGGCCCCTACAGAACACTACTGGCTCCTGCGGTACTCCACAGGCCTCTAGGGAACCTACGAAGCTCTACGGAACCCTATGGATCCTTACGGAATAGTACGGGCCCCTTCAGACCTCTGCGGGCGCTTATGGAAACCTACAGGACCCTACGGAACTGTACGAGACTCTAGAGGCCCCTAGGGAACACCACATGCCCCTACGGAACCGTACGAGACTCTACAGGGCCCTAGGGAACACCACAGGCCCCTACGGAAACGTACGAGACTCTAGAGGCCCCTAGGGAACACCACAGGCCCCTACGGAACCCTACACAACCCTCCGGAAACATATGGCACCCTACAAGCTCCTACCAACCCCTGCGGGCACTTACACAACCCTACAGGCCCCTACGGAAATCTACAGGACTCCACGGGCCCCTAGGGAACCCTACAGATTTTGACGGAACCCTACGAGCCCCTCTGGAACCCTACAGAATACTCCAGGACCCGACAGCACTCTACAAGACCCTTAGCAACACAACGAAACCTCACGAAAACCCTATGGGCTCCTGCAGAACACTGCAGGTGCCTACGGAACCCTACAGACCCCTACGGAATACTACCAGCCGCTACGGAAACCTATGGCCCCTACGGAACTCTGCGGAACCTGACAGAAACACTGTGCGCCCCTACAGGCCCTTGCGGGCACTTGCAGAACTCTGCAGGAACCCACGGAACTTTATGGAACCCTACCAGCCCCTACGGAAGCCTAAAGACCCTTGCAGGCAGTTACGGAACGGTACAGGGCCCTACGGAACTTTACCAGCCACTACGGAACTCTACGGGCCCCTACGGAACCCTGCAGAACCCTCCAGAACCTTACAGAATCCCACGGATTCCTACAGACTCCTGCGGGCACTTACTCAACCCTAGAGGACCCTACGGAACACTGCCAGCCCCTATGGAAGGAACCCTACGGGCCCCTACAGAACACTACTGGCTCCTGCGGTACTCTACAGGCTTCTAGGGAACCTACGAAGCTCTACGGAGCCCTATGGATCCTTACGGAACAGTACGGGCCCCTTCAGACCTCTGCGGGCGCTTATGGAAACCTACAGGACACTACGGAACTGTACGAGACTCTACAAGCCCCTAGGGAACACCACAGGCCCCTACGGAACCCTACACAACCCTCTGGAAACTTATGGCACCCTACAAGCTCCTACCAACCCCTGCGGGCACTTACACAACCCTACAGGTCCCTACGGAAATGTACAGGACTCCACGGGCCCCTAGGGAAGCCTACAGATTTGACGGAACCCTACGAGCCCCTCTGGAACCCTACAGAATACTCCAGGACCCGACAGCACTCTACAAGACCCTTAGCAACACAACGGAACCTCACTAAAACCCTATGGGCTCCTACAGAACACTGCAGGTGCCTACGGAACCCTACAGACCCCTACGGAATACTACCAACCGCTACGGAAACCTATGGCCCCTACGGAACTCTGCGGAACCTGACAGAAACACTGTGCGCCCCTACAGGCCCTTGCGGGCACTTGCAGAGCTCTGCAGGAACCCACGGAACTTTATGGAACCCTACCAGCCCCTACGGAAGCCTAAAGACCCTTGCAGGCTGTTACGGAACGGTACAGGGCCCTAGGGAACGTTACCAGCCACTACGGAACTCTACGGGCCTCTACGGAACCCTGCAGAACCCTCCAGAACCTTACAGAATCCCACGGATTCCTACAGACTCCTGCGGGCACTTACTCAACCCTAGAGGACCCTACGGAACACTGCCAGCTCCTATGGAAGGAACCCTACGGGCCCCTACAGAACACTACTGGCTCCTGCGGTACTCCAGAGGCCTCTAGGGAACCTACGAAGCTCTACGGAACCCTATGGATCCTTACGGCACAGTACGGGCCCCTTCAGACCTCTGCGGGCGCTTATGGAAACCTACAGGACCCTATGGAACTCTACGAGACTCTAGAGGCCCCTAGGGAACACCACAGGCCCCTACGGAACCGTACGAGAATCTACAGGGCCCTAGGGAACACCACAGGCCCCTACGGAAACGTACGAGACTCTAGAGGCCCCTAGGGAACACCACAGGCCCCTACGGAACCCTACACAACCCTCCGGAAACATATGGCACCCTACAAGCTCCTACCAACCCCTGCGGGCACTTACACAACCCTACAGGCCCCTACGGAAATCTACGGGACTCCACGGGCCCCTAGGGAAGCCTACAGATTTTGACGGAACCCTACGAGCCCCTCTGGAACCCTACAGAATACTCCAGGACCCGACAGCACTCTACAAGACCCTTAGCAACACAACGGAACCTCACGAAAACCCTATGGGCTCCTACAGAACACTGCAGGTGCCTACGGAACCCTACAGACCCCTACGGAATACTACCAGCCGCTACGGAAACCTATGGCCCCTACGGAACTCTATGGAACCTGACAGAAACACTGTGCGCCCCTACAGGCCCTTGCGGGCACTTGCAGAACTCTGCAGGAACCCACGGAACTTTATGGAACCCTACCAGCCCCTACAGAAGCCTAAAGACCCTTGCAGGCAGTTACGGAACAGTACAGGGCCCTAGGGAACGTTACCAGCCACTACGGAACTCTACGGGCCCCTACGGAACCCTGCAGAACCCTCCAGAACCTTACAGAATCCCACGGATTCCTACAGACTCCTGCGGGCACTTACTCAACCCTAGAGGACCCTACGGAACACTGCCAGCCCCTATGGAAGGAACCCTACGGGCCCCTACAGAACACTACTGGCTCCTGCGGTACTCTACAGGCTTCTAGGGAACCTACGAAGCTCTACGGAGCCCTATGGATCCTTACGGAACAGTACGGGCCCCTTCAGACCTCTGCGGGCGCTTATGGAAACCTACAGGACACTACGGAACTGTACGAGACTCTACAAGCCCCTAGGGAACACCACAGGCCCCTACGGAACCCTACACAACCCTCTGGAAACTTATGGCACCCTACAAGCTCCTACCAACCCCTGCGGGCACTTACACAACCCTACAGGTCCCTACGGAAATGTACAGGACTCCACGGGCCCCTAGGGAACCCTACAGATTTGACGGAACCCTACGAGCCCCTCTGGAACCCTACAGAATACTCCAGGACCCGACAGCACTCTACAAGACCCTTAGCAACACAACGGAACCTCACGAAAACCCTATGGGATCCTACAGAACACTGCAGGTGCCTACGGAACCCTACAGACCCCTACGGAATACTACCAACCGCTACGGAAACCTATGGCCCCTACGGAACTCTGCGGAACCTGACAGAAACACTGTGCGCCCCTACAGGCCCTTGCGGGCACTTGCAGAACTCTGCAGGAACCCACGGAACTTTATGGAACCCTACCAGCCCCTACGGAAGCCTAAAGACCCTTGCAGGCTGTTACGGAACGGTACAGGGCCCTAGGGAACGTTACCAGCCACTACGGAACTCTACGGGCCTCTACGGAACCCTGCAGAACCCTCCAGAACCTTACAGAATCCCACGGATTCCTACAGACTCCTGTGGGCACTTACTCAACCCTAGAGGACCCTACGGAACACTGCCAGCTCCTATGGAAGGAACCCTACGGGCCCCTACAGAACACTACTGGCTCCTGCGGTACTCCACAGGCCTCTAGGGAACCTACGAAGCTCTACGGAACCCTATGGATCCTTACGGAATAGTACGGGCCCCTTCAGACCTCTGCGGGCGCTTATGGAAACCTACAGGACCCTACGGAACTGTACGAGACTCTAGAGGCCCCTAGGGAACACCACAGGCCCCTACGGAACCGTACGAGACTCTACAGGGCCCTAGGGAACACCACAGGCCCCTACGGAACCGTACGAGACTCTACAGGGCCCTAGGGAACACCACAGGCCCCTACGGAAACGTACGAGACTCTAGAGGCCCCTAGGGAACACCACAGGCCCCTACGGAACCCTACACAACCCTCCGGAAACATATGGCACCCTACAAGCTCCTACCAACCCCTGCGGGCACTTACACAACCCTACAGGCCCCTACGGAAATCTACGGGACTCCACGGGCCCCTAGGGAAGCCTACAGATTTTGACGGAACCCTACGAGCCCCTCTGGAACCCTACAGAATACTCCAGGACCCGACAGCACTCTACAAGACCCTTAGCAACACAACGGAACCTCACGAAAACCCTATGGGCTCCTACAGAACACTGCAGGTGCCTACGGAACCCTACAGACCCCTACGGAATACTACCAGCCGCTACGGAAACCTATGGCCCCTACGGAACTCTATGGAACCTGACAGAAACACTGTGCGCCCCTACAGGCCCTTGCGGGCACTTGCAGAACTCTGCAGGAACCCACGGAACTTTATGGAACCCTACCAGCCCCTACAGAAGCCTAAAGACCCTTGCAGGCTGTTACGGAACAGTACAGGGCCCTAGGGAATGTTACCAGCCACTACGGAACTCTACGGGCCCCTACGGAACCCTGCAGAACCCTCCAGAACCTTACAGAATCCCACGGATTCCTACAGACTCCTGCGGGCACTTACTCAACCCTAGAGGACCCTACGGAACACTGCCAGCCCCTATGGAAGGAACCCTACGGGCCCCTACAGAACACTACTGGCTCCTGCGGTACTCTACAGGCTTCTAGGGAACCTACGAAGCTCTACGGAGCCCTATGGATCCTTACGGAACAGTACGGGCCCCTTCAGACCTCTGCGGGCGCTTATGGAAACCTACAGGACACTACGGAACTGTACGAGACTCTACAAGCCCCTAGGGAACACCACAGGCCCCTACGGAACCCTACACAACCCTCTGGAAACTTATGGCACCCTACAAGCTCCTACCAACCCCTGCGGGCACTTACACAACCCTACAGGCCCCTACGGAAATCTACAGGACTCCACGGGCCCCTAGGGAAGCCTACAGATTTTGACGGAACCCTACGAGCCCCTCTGGAACCCTACAGAATACTCCAGGACCCGACAGCACTCTACAAGACCCTTAGCAACACAACGGAACCTCACTAAAACCCTATGGGCTCCTGCAGAACACTGCAGGTGCCTACGGAACCCTACAGACCCCTACGGAATACTACCAGCCGCTACGGAAACCTATGGCCCCTACGGAACTCTGCGGAACCTGACAGAAACACTGTGGGCCCCTACAGGCCCTTGCGGGCACTTGCAGAACTCTGCAGGAACCCACGGAACTTTATGGAACCCTACCAGCCCCTACGGAAGCCTAAAGACCCTTGCAGGCAGTTACGGAACGGTACAGGGCCCTAGGGAACGTTACCAGCCACTACGGAACTCTACGGGCCCCTACGGAACCCTGCAGAACCCTCCAGAACCTTACAGAATCCCACGGATTCCTACAGACTCCTGCGGGCACTTACTCAACCCTAGAGGACCCTACGGAACACTGCCAGCCCCTATGGAAGGAACCCTACGGGCCCCTACAGAACACTACTGGCTCCTGCGGTACTCTACAGGCTTCTAGGGAACCTACGAAGCTCTACGGAGCCCTATGGATCCTTACGGAACAGTACGGGCCCCTTCAGACCTCTGCGGGCGCTTATGGAAACCTACAGGACACTACGGAACTGTACGAGACTCTACAAGCCCCTAGGGAACACCACAGGCCCCTACGGAACCCTACACAACCCTCTGGAAACTTATGGCACCCTACAAGCTCCTACCAACCCCTGCGGGCACTTACACAACCCTACAGGTCCCTACGGAAATGTACAGGACTCCACGGGCCCCTAGGGAAGCCTACAGATTTGACGGAACCCTACGAGCCCCTCTGGAACCCTACAGAATACTCCAGGACCCGACAGCACTCTACAAGACCCTTAGCAACACAACGGAACCTCACTAAAACCCTATGGGCTCCTACAGAACACTGCAGGTGCCTACGGAACCCTACAGACCCCTACGGAATACTACCAACCGCTACGGAAACCTATGGCCCCTACGGAACTCTGCGGAACCTGACAGAAACACTGTGCGCCCCTACAGGCCCTTGCGGGCACTTGCAGAACTCTGCAGGAAACCCACGGAACTTTATGGAACCCTACCAGCCCCTACGGAAGCCTAAAGACCCTTGCAGGCTGTTACGGAACGGTACAGGGCCCTAGGGAACGTTACCAGCCACTACGGAACCTCTACGGGCCTCTACGGAACCCTGCAGAACCCTCCAGAACCTTACAGAATCCCACGGATTCCTACAGACCTCCTGTGGGCACTTACTCAACCCTAGAGGACCCTACGGAACACTGCCAGCTCCTATGGAAGGAACCCTACG
>NW_027414290.1:0-89990 GCF_964106895.1 Numenius arquata | reverse complement strand
GTTTCTGTCAGGTTCCGTAGAGTTCCGTAGGGGCCATAGGCTTCCGTAGCGGCTGGTAGTATTCCATAGGGGTCTGTAGGGTTCCGTAGGCACCTGCAGTGTTCTGTAGGAGCCCATAGGGTTTTCGTGAGGTTCCGTTGTGTTGCTAAGGGTCTTGTAGAGTGCTGTCGGGTCCTGGAGTATTCTGTAGGGTTCCAGAGGGGCTCGTAGGGTTCTGTCGAAATCTGTAGGCTTCCCTAGGGGCCCGTGGAGTCCCGTAGATTTCCGTAGGGGCCTGTAGGGTTGTGTAAGTGCCCGCAGGGGTTGGTAGGAGCTTGTAGGGTGCCATAAGTTTCCAGAGGGTTGTGTAGGGTTCCGTAGGGGCCTGTGGTGTTCCCTAGGGGCCTGTAGAGTCTCGTACGGTTCCGTAGGGGCCTGTGGTGTTCCCTAGGGGCCTGTAGAGTCTCGTACAGTTCCGTCGGGTCCTGTAGGTTTCCATAAGCGCCCGCAGAGGTCTGAAGGGGCCCGTACTGTTCCGTAAGGATCCATAGGGCTCCGTAGAGCTTCGTAGGTTCCCTAGAGGCCTCTGGAGTACCGCAGGAGCCAGTAGTGTTCTGTAGGGCCCCGTAGGGTTCCTTCCGTAGGGGCTGGCAGTGTTCCGTAGGGGCCTGTAGGGTTGTGTAAGTGCCCGCAGCAGTCTGTAGGAGTCTGTGGGATTCTGTAAGGTTCCGGAGGGTTCTGCAGGGTTCCGTAGGGGCCCGTAGAGTTCCGTAGTGGCTGGTAAAGTTCCGTAGGGCCCTGTGGGGTTCTGTATGGACCTGTAGGGTTCCGTAGGGGCCTGCAGGGTTCTGTAAGTGCCCGCAGGTGTCTGTAGGGTTCCATAGGGGTCTGTAGGGTTCCGTAGGCGCCTGCAGTGTTCTGTAGGAGCCCATAGGGTTTTCGTGAGGTTCCGTTGTGTTGCTAAGGGTCTTGTAGAGTGCTGTCGGGTCCTGGAGTATTCTGTAGGGTTCCAGAGGGGCTCGTAGGGTTCCGTCGAAATCTGTACGCTTCTCTAGAGGCCCGTGGAGTCTTGTAGATTTCCGTAGGGGCCTGTAGGGTTGTGTAAGTGCCCGCAGGGGTTAGTAGGAGCTTGTAGGGTGCCATAAGTTTCCAGAGGGTTGTGTAGGGTTCCGTAGGGGCCTGTGGTGTTCCCTAGGGGCCTGTAGAGTCTCGTACAGTTCCGTCGGGTCCTGTAGGTTTCCATAAGCGCCCGCAGAGGTCTGAAGGGGCCCGTACTGTTCTGTAAGGATCCATAGGGCTCCGTAGAGCTTCGTAGGTTCCCTAGAGGCCTGTAGAGTACCGCAGGAGCCAGTAGTGTTCTGTAGGGGCCCGTAGGGTTCCTTCCATAGGGGCTGGCAGTGTTCCGTAGGGTCCTCTAGGGTTGAGTAAGTGCCCGCAGGAGTCTGTAGGAATCCGTGGGATTCTGTAAGGTTCTGGAGGGTTCTGGAGGGTTCCGTAGGGGCCCGTAGAGTTCCGTAGTGGCTGGTAAAGTTCCCTAGGGCCCTGTACCGTTCCGTAACTGCCTGCAAGGGTCTTTAGGCTTCCGTAGGGGCTGGTAGGGTTCCATAAAGTTCCGTGGGTTCCTGCAGAGTTCTGCAAGTGCCCGCAAGGGCCTGTAGGGGCCCACAGTGTTTCTGTCAGGTTCCGTAGAGTTCCGTAGGGGCCATAGGCTTCCGTAGCGGCTGGTAGTATTCCATAGGGGTCTGTAGGGTTCCGTAGGCACCTGCAGTGTTCTGTAGGAGCCCATAGGGTTTTCGTGAGGTTCCGTTGTGTTGCTAAGGGTCTTGTAGAGTGCTGTCGGGTCCTGGAGTATTCTGTAGGGTTCCAGAGGGGCTCGTAGGGTTCTGTCGAAATCTGTAGGCTTCCCTAGGGGCCCGTGGAGTCCCGTAGATTTCCGTAGGGGCCTGTAGGGTTGTGTAAGTGCCCGCAGGGGTTGGTAGGAGCTTGTAGGGTGCCATAAGTTTCCAGAGGGTTGTGTAGGGTTCCGTAGGGGCCTGTGGTGTTCCCTAGGGGCCTGTAGAGTCTCGTACGGTTCCGTAGGGGCCTGTGGTGTTCCCTAGGGGCCTGTAGAGTCTCGTACAGTTCCGTCGGGTCCTGTAGGTTTCCATAAGCGCCCGCAGAGGTCTGAAGGGGCCCGTACTGTTCCGTAAGGATCCATAGGGCTCCGTAGAGCTTCGTAGGTTCCCTAGAGGCCTCTGGAGTACCGCAGGAGCCAGTAGTGTTCTGTAGGGGCCCATAGGGTTCCTTCCGTAGGGGCTGGCAGTGTTCCGTAGGGGCCTGTAGGGTTGTGTAAGTGCCCGCAGCAGTCTGTAGGAGTCTGTGGGATTCTGTAAGGTTCCGGAGGGTTCTGCAGGGTTCCGTAGGGGCCCGTAGAGTTCCGTAGTGGCTGGTAAAGTTCCGTAGGGCCCTGTGGGGTTCTGTATGGACCTGTAGGGTTCCGTAGGGGCCTGCAGGGTTCTGTAAGTGCCCGCAGGTGTCTGTAGGGTTCCATAGGGGTCTGTAGGGTTCCGTAGGCGCCTGCAGTGTTCTGTAGGAGCCCATAGGGTTTTCGTGAGGTTCCGTTGTGTTGCTAAGGGTCTTGTAGAGTGCTGTCGGGTCCTGGAGTATTCTGTAGGGTTCCAGAGGGGCTCGTAGGGTTCGGTCGAAATCTGTAGGCTTCCCTAGGGGCCCGTGGAGTCCCGTAGATTTCTGTAGGGGCCTGTAGGGTTGTGTAAGTGCCCGCAGGGGTTAGTAGGAGCTTGTAGGGTGCCATAAGTTTCCAGAGGGTTGTGTAGGGTTCCGTAGGGGCCTGTGGTGTTCCCTAGGGGCCTGTAGAGTCTCGTACGGTTCCGTAGGGGTGTTCCCTAGGGGCCTGTAGAGTCTCGTACAGTTCCGTTGGGTCCTGTAGGTTTCCATAAGCGCCCGCAGAGGTCAGAAGGGGCCCGTACTGTTCCGTAAGGATCCATAGGGCTCCGTAGAGCTTCGTAGGTTCCCTAGAGGCCTCTGGAGTACCGCAGGAGCCAGTAGTGTTCTGTAGGGGCCCGTAGGGTTCCTTCCGTAGGGGCTGGCAGTGTTCCGTAGGGGCCTGTAGGGTTGTGTAAGTGCCCGCAGCAGTCTGTAGGAGTCTGTGGGATTCTGTAAGGTTCCGGAGGGTTCTGCAGGGTTCCGTAGGGGCCCGTAGAGTTCCGTAGTGGCTGGTAAAGTTCCGTAGGGCCCTGTGGGGTTCTGTATGGACCTGTAGGGTTCCGTAGGGGCCTGCAGGGTTCTGTAAGTGCCCGCAGGTGTCTGTAGGGTTCCATAGGGGTCTGTAGGGTTCCGTAGGCGCCTGCAGTGTTCTGTAGGAGCCCATAGGGTTTTCGTGAGGTTCCGTTGTGTTGCTAAGGGTCTTGTAGAGTGCTGTCGGGTCCTGGAGTATTCTGTAGGGTTCCAGAGGGGCTCGTAGGGTTCCGTCGAAATCTGTAGGCTTCCCTAGGGGCCCGTGGAGTCCCGTAGATTTCTGTAGGGGCCTGTAGGGTTGTGTAAGTGCCCGCAGGGGTTAGTAGGAGCTTGTAGGGTGCCATAAGTTTCCAGAGGGTTGTGTAGGGTTCCGTAGGGGCCTGTGGTGTTCCCTAGGGGCCTGTAGAGTCTCGTACGGTTCCGTAGGGGTGTTCCCTAGGGGCCTGTAGAGTCTCGTACAGTTCCGTAGGGTCCTGTAGGTTTCCATAAGCGCCCGCAGAGGTCAGAAGGGGCCCGTACTGTTCCGTAAGGATCCATAGGGCTCCGTAGAGCTTCGTAGGTTCCCTAGAGGCCTCTGGAGTACCGCAGGAGCCAGTAGTGTTCTGTAGGGGCCCGTAGGGTTCCTTCCGTAGGGGCTGGCAGTGTTCCGTAGGGGCCTGTAGGGTTGTGTAAGTGCCCGCAGCAGTCTGTAGGAGTCTGTGGGATTCTGTAAGGTTCCGGAGGGTTCTGCAGGGTTCCGTAGGGGCCCGTAGAGTTCCGTAGTGGCTGGTAAAGTTCCGTAGGGCCCTGTGGGGTTCTGTATGGACCTGTAGGGTTCCGTAGGGGCCTGCAGGGTTCTGTAAGTGCCCGCAGGTGTCTGTAGGGTTCCATAGGGGTCTGTAGGGTTCCGTAGGCGCCTGCAGTGTTCTGTAGGAGCCCATAGGGTTTTCGTGAGGTTCCATTGTGTTGCTAAGGGTCTTGTAGAGTGCTGTCGGGTCCTGGAGTATTCTGTAGGGTTCCAGAGGGGCTCGTAGGGTTCCGTCGAAATCTGTACGCTTCTCTAGAGGCCCGTGGAGTCTTGTAGATTTCCGTAGGGGCCTGTAGGGTTGTGTAAGTGCCCGCAGGGGTTAGTAGGAGCTTGTAGGGTGCCATAAGTTTCCAGAGGGTTGTGTAGGGTTCCGTAGGGGCCTGTGGTGTTCCCTAGGGGCCTGTAGAGTCTCGTACAGTTCCGTCGGGTCCTGTAGGTTTCCATAAGCGCCCGCAGAGGTCTGAAGGGGCCCGTACTGTTCTGTAAGGATCCATAGGGCTCCGTAGAGCTTCGTAGGTTCCCTAGAGGCCTGTAGAGTACCGCAGGAGCCAGTAGTGTTCTGTAGGGGCCCGTAGGGTTCCTTCCATAGGGGCTGGCAGTGTTCCGTAGGGTCCTCTAGGGTTGAGTAAGTGCCCGCAGGAGTCTGTAGGAATCCGTGGGATTCTGTAAGGTTCTGGAGGGTTCTGCAGGGTTCCGTAGGGGCCCGTAGAGTTCTGTAGTGGCTGGTAAAGTTCCCTAGGGCCCTGTACCGTTCCGTAACTGCCTGCAAGGGTCTTTAGGCTTCCGTAGGGGCTGGTAGGGTTCCATAAAGTTCCGTGGGTTCCTGCAGAGTTCTGCAAGTGCCCGCAAGGGCCTGTAGGGGCCCACAGTGTTTCTGTCAGGTTCCGTAGATTTCCGTAGGGGCCATAGGCTTCCGTAGCGGCTGGTAGTATTCCATAGGGGTCTGTAGGGTTCCGTAGGCACCTGCAGTGTTCTGTAGGAGCCCATAGGGTTTTCGTGAGGTTCCGTTGTGTTGCTAAGGGTCTTGTAGAGTGCTGTCGGGTCCTGGAGTATTCTGTAGGGTTCCAGAGGGGCTTGTAGGGTTCTGTCGAAATCTGTAGGCTTCCCTAGGGGCCCGTGGAGTCCCGTAGATTTCCGTAGGGGCCTGTAGGGTTGTGTAAGTGCCCGCAGGGGTTGGTAGGAGCTTGTAGGGTGCCATAAGTTTCCAGAGGGTTGTGTAGGGTTCCGTAGGGGCCTGTGGTGTTCCCTAGGGGCCTGTAGAGTCTCGTACAGTTCCGTCGGGTCCTGTAGGTTTCCATAAGCGCCCGCAGAGGTCTGAAGGGGCCCGTACTGTTCCGTAAGGATCCATAGGGCTCCGTAGAGCTTCGTAGGTTCCCTAGAGGCCTCTGGAGTACCGCAGGAGCCAGTAGTGTTCTGTAGGGCCCCGTAGGGTTCCTTCCGTAGGGGCTGGCAGTGTTCCGTAGGGGCCTGTAGGGTTGTGTAAGTGCCCGCAGCAGTCTGTAGGAGTCTGTGGGATTCTGTAAGGTTCCGGAGGGTTCTGCAGGGTTCCGTAGGGGCCCGTAGAGTTCCGTAGTGGCTGGTAAAGTTCCGTAGGGCCCTGTGGGGTTCTGTATGGACCTGTAGGGTTCCGTAGGGGCCTGCAGGGTTCTGTAAGTGCCCGCAGGTGTCTGTAGGGTTCCATAGGGGTCTGTAGGGTTCCGTAGGCGCCTGCAGTGTTCTGTAGGAGCCCATAGGGTTTTCGTGAGGTTCCATTGTGTTGCTAAGGGTCTTGTAGAGTGCTGTCGGGTCCTGGAGTATTCTGTAGGGTTCCAGAGGGGCTCGTAGGGTTCCGTCGAAATCTGTACGCTTCTCTAGAGGCCCGTGGAGTCTTGTAGATTTCCGTAGGGGCCTGTAGGGTTGTGTAAGTGCCCGCAGGGGTTAGTAGGAGCTTGTAGGGTGCCATAAGTTTCCAGAGGGTTGTGTAGGGTTCCGTAGGGGCCTGTGGTGTTCCCTAGGGGCCTGTAGAGTCTCGTACAGTTCCGTCGGGTCCTGTAGGTTTCCATAAGCGCCCGCAGAGGTCTGAAGGGGCCCGTACTGTTCTGTAAGGATCCATAGGGCTCCGTAGAGCTTCGTAGGTTCCCTAGAGGCCTGTAGAGTACCGCAGGAGCCAGTAGTGTTCTGTAGGGGCCCGTAGGGTTCCTTCCATAGGGGCTGGCAGTGTTCCGTAGGGTCCTCTAGGGTTGAGTAAGTGCCCGCAGGAGTCTGTAGGAATCCGTGGGATTCTGTAAGGTTCTGGAGGGTTCTGCAGGGTTCCGTAGGGGCCCGTAGAGTTCCGTAGTGGCTGGTAAAGTTCCCTAGGGCCCTGTACCGTTCCGTAACTGCCTGCAAGGGTCTTTAGGCTTCCGTAGGGGCTGGTAGGGTTCCATAAAGTTCCGTGGGTTCCTGCAGAGTTCTGCAAGTGCCCGCAAGGGCCTGTAGGGGCCCACAGTGTTTCTGTCAGGTTCCGTAGAGTTCCGTAGGGGCCATAGGCTTCCGTAGCGGCTGGTAGTATTCCATAGGGGTCTGTAGGGTTCCGTAGGCACCTGCAGTGTTCTGTAGGAGCCCATAGGGTTTTCGTGAGGTTCCGTTGTGTTGCTAAGGGTCTTGTAGAGTGCTGTCGGGTCCTGGAGTATTCTGTAGGGTTCCAGAGGGGCTTGTAGGGTTCTGTCGAAATCTGTAGGCTTCCCTAGGGGCCCGTGGAGTCCCGTAGATTTCCGTAGGGGCCTGTAGGGTTGTGTAAGTGCCCGCAGGGGTTGGTAGGAGCTTGTAGGGTGCCATAAGTTTCCAGAGGGTTGTGTAGGGTTCCGTAGGGGCCTGTGGTGTTCCCTAGGGGCCTGTAGAGTCTCGTACAGTTCCGTCGGGTCCTGTAGGTTTCCATAAGCGCCCGCAGAGGTCTGAAGGGGCCCGTACTGTTCCGTAAGGATCCATAGGGCTCCGTAGAGCTTCGTAGGTTCCCTAGAGGCCTCTGGAGTACCGCAGGAGCCAGTAGTGTTCTGTAGGGCCCCGTAGGGTTCCTTCCGTAGGGGCTGGCAGTGTTCCGTAGGGGCCTGTAGGGTTGTGTAAGTGCCCGCAGCAGTCTGTAGGAGTCTGTGGGATTCTGTAAGGTTCCGGAGGGTTCTGCAGGGTTCCGTAGGGGCCCGTAGAGTTCCGTAGTGGCTGGTAAAGTTCCGTAGGGCCCTGTGGGGTTCTGTATGGACCTGTAGGGTTCCGTAGGGGCCTGCAGGGTTCTGTAAGTGCCCGCAGGTGTCTGTAGGGTTCCATAGGGGTCTGTAGGGTTCCGTAGGCGCCTGCAGTGTTCTGTAGGAGCCCATAGGGTTTTCGTGAGGTTCCATTGTGTTGCTAAGGGTCTTGTAGAGTGCTGTCGGGTCCTGGAGTATTCTGTAGGGTTCCAGAGGGGCTCGTAGGGTTCCGTCGAAATCTGTACGCTTCTCTAGAGGCCCGTGGAGTCTTGTAGATTTCCGTAGGGGCCTGTAGGGTTGTGTAAGTGCCCGCAGGGGTTAGTAGGAGCTTGTAGGGTGCCATAAGTTTCCAGAGGGTTGTGTAGGGTTCCGTAGGGGCCTGTGGTGTTCCCTAGGGGCCTGTAGAGTCTCGTACAGTTCCGTTGGGTCCTGTAGGTTTCCATAAGCGCCCGCAGAGGTCTGAAGGGGCCCGTACTGTTCTGTAAGGATCCATAGGGCTCCGTAGAGCTTCGTAGGTTCCCTAGAGGCCTGTAGAGTACCGCAGGAGCCAGTAGTGTTCTGTAGGGGCCCGTAGGGTTCCTTCCATAGGGGCTGGCAGTGTTCCGTAGGGTCCTCTAGGGTTGAGTAAGTGCCCGCAGGAGTCTGTAGGAATCCGTGGGATTCTGTAAGGTTCTGGAGGGTTCTGCAGGGTTCCGTAGGGGCCCGTAGAGTTCCGTAGTGGCTGGTAAAGTTCCCTAGGGCCCTGTACCGTTCCGTAACTGCCTGCAAGGGTCTTTAGGCTTCCGTAGGGGCTGGTAGGGTTCCATAAAGTTCCGTGGGTTCCTGCAGAGTTCTGCAAGTGCCCGCAAGGGCCTGTAGGGGCCCACAGTGTTTCTGTCAGGTTCCGTAGAGTTCCGTAGGGGCCATAGGCTTCCGTAGCGGCTGGTAGTATTCCATAGGGGTCTGTAGGGTTCCGTAGGCACCTGCAGTGTTCTGTAGGAGCCCATAGGGTTTTCGTGAGGTTCCGTTGTGTTGCTAAGGGTCTTGTAGAGTGCTGTCGGGTCCTGGAGTATTCTGTAGGGTTCCAGAGGGGCTTGTAGGGTTCTGTCGAAATCTGTAGGCTTCCCTAGGGGCCCGTGGAGTCCCGTAGATTTCCGTAGGGGCCTGTAGGGTTGTGTAAGTGCCCGCAGGGGTTGGTAGGAGCTTGTAGGGTGCCATAAGTTTCCAGAGGGTTGTGTAGGGTTCCGTAGGGGCCTGTGGTGTTCCCTAGGGGCCTGTAGAGTCTCGTACAGTTCCGTCGGGTCCTGTAGGTTTCCATAAGCGCCCGCAGAGGTCTGAAGGGGCCCGTACTGTTCCGTAAGGATCCATAGGGCTCCGTAGAGCTTCGTAGGTTCCCTAGAGGCCTCTGGAGTACCGCAGGAGCCAGTAGTGTTCTGTAGGGCCCCGTAGGGTTCCTTCCGTAGGGGCTGGCAGTGTTCCGTAGGGGCCTGTAGGGTTGTGTAAGTGCCCGCAGCAGTCTGTAGGAGTCTGTGGGATTCTGTAAGGTTCCGGAGGGTTCTGCAGGGTTCCGTAGGGGCCCGTAGAGTTCCGTAGTGGCTGGTAAAGTTCCGTAGGGCCCTGTGGGGTTCTGTATGGACCTGTAGGGTTCCGTAGGGGCCTGCAGGGTTCTGTAAGTGCCCGCAGGTGTCTGTAGGGTTCCATAGGGGTCTGTAGGGTTCCGTAGGCGCCTGCAGTGTTCTGTAGGAGCCCATAGGGTTTTCGTGAGGTTCCATTGTGTTGCTAAGGGTCTTGTAGAGTGCTGTCGGGTCCTGGAGTATTCTGTAGGGTTCCAGAGGGGCTCGTAGGGTTCCGTCGAAATCTGTACGCTTCTCTAGAGGCCCGTGGAGTCTTGTAGATTTCCGTAGGGGCCTGTAGGGTTGTGTAAGTGCCCGCAGGGGTTAGTAGGAGCTTGTAGGGTGCCATAAGTTTCCAGAGGGTTGTGTAGGGTTCCGTAGGGGCCTGTGGTGTTCCCTAGGGGCCTGTAGAGTCTCGTACAGTTCCGTCGGGTCCTGTAGGTTTCCATAAGCGCCCGCAGAGGTCTGAAGGGGCCCGTACTGTTCTGTAAGGATCCATAGGGCTCCGTAGAGCTTCGTAGGTTCCCTAGAGGCCTGTAGAGTACCGCAGGAGCCAGTAGTGTTCTGTAGGGGCCCGTAGGGTTCCTTCCATAGGGGCTGGCAGTGTTCCGTAGGGTCCTCTAGGGTTGAGTAAGTGCCCGCAGGAGTCTGTAGGAATCCGTGGGATTCTGTAAGGTTCTGGAGGGTTCTGCAGGGTTCCGTAGGGGCCCGTAGAGTTCCGTAGTGGCTGGTAAAGTTCCCTAGGGCCCTGTACCGTTCCGTAACTGCCTGCAAGGGTCTTTAGGCTTCCGTAGGGGCTGGTAGGGTTCCATAAAGTTCCGTGGGTTCCTGCAGAGTTCTGCAAGTGCCCGCAAGGGCCTGTAGGGGCCCACAGTGTTTCTGTCAGGTTCCGTAGAGTTCCGTAGGGGCCATAGGCTTCCGTAGCGGCTGGTAGTATTCCATAGGGGTCTGTAGGGTTCCGTAGGCACCTGCAGTGTTCTGTAGGAGCCCATAGGGTTTTCGTGAGGTTCCGTTGTGTTGCTAAGGGTCTTGTAGAGTGCTGTCGGGTCCTGGAGTATTCTGTAGGGTTCCAGAGGGGCTTGTAGGGTTCTGTCGAAATCTGTAGGCTTCCCTAGGGGCCCGTGGAGTCCCGTAGATTTCCGTAGGGGCCTGTAGGGTTGTGTAAGTGCCCGCAGGGGTTGGTAGGAGCTTGTAGGGTGCCATAAGTTTCCAGAGGGTTGTGTAGGGTTCCGTAGGGGCCTGTGGTGTTCCCTAGGGGCCTGTAGAGTCTCGTACAGTTCCGTCGGGTCCTGTAGGTTTCCATAAGCGCCCGCAGAGGTCTGAAGGGGCCCGTACTGTTCCGTAAGGATCCATAGGGCTCCGTAGAGCTTCGTAGGTTCCCTAGAGGCCTCTGGAGTACCGCAGGAGCCAGTAGTGTTCTGTAGGGCCCCGTAGGGTTCCTTCCGTAGGGGCTGGCAGTGTTCCGTAGGGGCCTGTAGGGTTGTGTAAGTGCCCGCAGCAGTCTGTAGGAGTCTGTGGGATTCTGTAAGGTTCCGGAGGGTTCTGCAGGGTTCCGTAGGGGCCCGTAGAGTTCCGTAGTGGCTGGTAAAGTTCCGTAGGGCCCTGTGGGGTTCTGTATGGACCTGTAGGGTTCCGTAGGGGCCTGCAGGGTTCTGTAAGTGCCCGCAGGTGTCTGTAGGGTTCCATAGGGGTCTGTAGGGTTCCGTAGGCGCCTGCAGTGTTCTGTAGGAGCCCATAGGGTTTTCGTGAGGTTCCATTGTGTTGCTAAGGGTCTTGTAGAGTGCTGTCGGGTCCTGGAGTATTCTGTAGGGTTCCAGAGGGGCTCGTAGGGTTCCGTCGAAATCTGTACGCTTCTCTAGAGGCCCGTGGAGTCTTGTAGATTTCCGTAGGGGCCTGTAGGGTTGTGTAAGTGCCCGCAGGGGTTAGTAGGAGCTTGTAGGGTGCCATAAGTTTCCAGAGGGTTGTGTAGGGTTCCGTAGGGGCCTGTGGTGTTCCCTAGGGGCCTGTAGAGTCTCGTACAGTTCCGTTGGGTCCTGTAGGTTTCCATAAGCGCCCGCAGAGGTCTGAAGGGGCCTGTACTGTTCTGTAAGGATCCATAGGGCTCCGTAGAGCTTCGTAGGTTCCCTAGAGGCCTGTAGAGTACCGCAGGAGCCAGTAGTGTTCTGTAGGGGCCCGTAGGGTTCCTTCCATAGGGGCTGGCAGTGTTCCGTAGGGTCCTCTAGGGTTGAGTAAGTGCCCGCAGGAGTCTGTAGGAATCCGTGGGATTCTGTAAGGTTCTGGAGGGTTCTGCAGGGTTCCGTAGGGGCCCGTAGAGTTCCGTAGTGGCTGGTAAAGTTCCCTAGGGCCCTGTACCGTTCCGTAACTGCCTGCAAGGGTCTTTAGGCTTCCGTAGGGGCTGGTAGGGTTCCATAAAGTTCCGTGGGTTCCTGCAGAGTTCTGCAAGTGCCCGCAAGGGCCTGTAGGGGCCCACAGTGTTTCTGTCAGGTTCCGTAGAGTTCCGTAGGGGCCATAGGCTTCCGTAGCGGCTGGTAGTATTCCATAGGGGTCTGTAGGGTTCCGTAGGCACCTGCAGTGTTCTGTAGGAGCCCATAGGGTTTTCGTGAGGTTCCGTTGTGTTGCTAAGGGTCTTGTAGAGTGCTGTCGGGTCCTGGAGTATTCTGTAGGGTTCCAGAGGGGCTTGTAGGGTTCTGTCGAAATCTGTAGGCTTCCCTAGGGGCCCGTGGAGTCCCGTAGATTTCCGTAGGGGCCTGTAGGGTTGTGTAAGTGCCCGCAGGGGTTGGTAGGAGCTTGTAGGGTGCCATAAGTTTCCAGAGGGTTGTGTAGGGTTCCGTAGGGGCCTGTGGTGTTCCCTAGGGGCCTGTAGAGTCTCGTACAGTTCCGTCGGGTCCTGTAGGTTTCCATAAGCGCCCGCAGAGGTCTGAAGGGGCCCGTACTGTTCCGTAAGGATCCATAGGGCTCCGTAGAGCTTCGTAGGTTCCCTAGAGGCCTCTGGAGTACCGCAGGAGCCAGTAGTGTTCTGTAGGGCCCCGTAGGGTTCCTTCCGTAGGGGCTGGCAGTGTTCCGTAGGGGCCTGTAGGGTTGTGTAAGTGCCCGCAGCAGTCTGTAGGAGTCTGTGGGATTCTGTAAGGTTCCGGAGGGTTCTGCAGGGTTCCGTAGGGGCCCGTAGAGTTCCGTAGTGGCTGGTAAAGTTCCGTAGGGCCCTGTGGGGTTCTGTATGGACCTGTAGGGTTCCGTAGGGGCCTGCAGGGTTCTGTAAGTGCCCGCAGGTGTCTGTAGGGTTCCATAGGGGTCTGTAGGGTTCCGTAGGCGCCTGCAGTGTTCTGTAGGAGCCCATAGGGTTTTAGTGAGGTTCCGTTGTGTTGCTAAGGGTCTTGTAGAGTGCTGTCGGGTCCTGGAGTATTCTGTAGGGTTCCAGAGGGGCTCGTAGGGTTCCGTCGAAATCTGTAGGCTTCCCTAGGGGCCCGTGGAGTCCCGTAGATTTCTGTAGGGGCCTGTAGGGTTGTGTAAGTGCCCGCAGGGGTTAGTAGGAGCTTGTAGGGTGCCATAAGTTTCCAGAGGGTTGTGTAGGGTTCCGTAGGGGCCTGTGGTGTTCCCTAGGGGCCTGTCGAGTCTCGTACAGTTCCGTAGGGTCCTGTAGGTTTCCATAAGCGCCTGCAGAGGTCTGAAGGGGCCCGTACTGTTCCGTAAGGATCCATAGGGCTCCGTAGAGCTTCGTAGGGGCCCTAGAGGCCTCTGGAGTACCGCAGGAGCCAGTAGTGTTCTGTAGGGCCCCGTAGGGTTCCTTCCGTAGGGGCTGGCAGTGTTCCGTAGGGGCCTCTAGGGTTGTGTAAGTGCCCGCAGCAGTCTGTAGGAGTCTGTGGGATTCTGTAAGGTTCCGGAGGGTTCTGCAGGGTTCCGTAGGGGCCCGTAGAGTTCCGTAGTGGCTGGTAAAGTTCCCTAGGGCCCTGTACCGTTCCGTAACTGCCTGCAAGGGTCTTTAGGCTTCCGTAGGGGCTTGTAGGGTTCCATAAAGTTCCGCGGGTTCCTGCAGAGTTCTGCAAGTGCCCGCAAGGGCCTGTAGGGGCCCACAGTGTTTCTGTCAGGTTCCGTAGAGTTCCGTAGGGGCCATAGGTTTCCGTAGCGGCTGGTAGTATTCCGTAGGGGTCTGTAGGGTTCCGTAGGCACCTGCAGTGTTCTGTAGGAGCCCATAGGGTTTTCGTGAGGTTCCGTTGTGTTGCTAAGGGTCTTGTAGAGTGCTGTCGGGTCCTGGAGTATTCTGTAGGGTTCCAGAGGGGCTCGTAGGGTTCCGTCGAAATCTGTACGCTTCTCTAGAGGCCCGTGGAGTCTTGTAGATTTCCGTAGGGGCCTGTAGGGTTGTGTAAGTGCCCGCAGGGGTTAGTAGGAGCTTGTAGGGTGCCATAAGTTTCCAGAGGGTTGTGTAGGGTTCCGTAGGGGCCTGTGGTGTTCCCTAGGGGCCTGTAGAGTCTCGTACAGTTCCATAGGGTCCTGTAGGTTTCCATAAGCGCCCGCAGAGGTCAGAAGGGGCCCGTACTGTTCTGTAAGGATCCATAGGGCTCCGTAGAGCTTCGTAGGTTCCCTAGAGGCCTGTAGAGTACCGCAGGAGCCAGTAGTGTTCTGTAGGGGCCCGTAGGGTTCCTTCCATAGGGGCTGGCAGTGTTCCGTAGGGTCCTCTAGGGTTGAGTAAGTGCCCGCAGGAGTCTGTAGGAATCCATGGGATTCTGTAAGGTTCTGGAGGGTTCTGCAGGGTTCCGTAGGGGCCCGTAGAGTTCCGCAGTGGCTGGTAAAGTTCCCTAGGGCCCTGTACCGTTCCGTAACTGCCTGCAAGGGTCTTTAGGCTTCCGTAGGGGCTTGTAGGGTTCCATAAAGTTCCGCGGGTTCCTGCAGAGTTCTGCAAGTGCCCGCAAGGGCCTGTAGGGGCGCACAGTGTTTCTGTCAGGTTCCGTAGAGTTCCGTAGGGGCCATAGGCTTCCGTAGCGGCTGGTAGTATTCCATAGGGGTCTGTAGGGTTCCGTAGGCACCTGCAGTGTTCTGTAGGAGCCCATAGGGTTTTCGTGAGGTTCCGTTGTGTTGCTAAGGGTCTTGTAGAGTGCTGTCGGGTCCTGGAGTATTCTGTAGGGTTCCAGAGGGACTCGTAGGGTTCCGTCGAAATCTGTAGGCTTCCCTAGGGGCCCGTGGAGTCCCGTAGATTTCCGTAGGGGCCTGTAGGGTTGTGTAAGTGCCCGCAGGGGTTGGTAGGAGCTTGTAGGGTGCCATAAGTTTCCAGAGGGTTGTGTAGGGTTCCGTAGGGGCCTGTGGTGTTCCCTAGGGGCCTGTAGAGTCTCGTACGGTTCCGTAGGGGTGTTCCCTAGGGGCCTGTAGAGTCTCGTACAGTTCCGTCGGGTCCTGTAGGTTTCCATAAGCGCCCGCAGAGGTCTGAAGGGGCCCGTACTGTTCCGTAAGGATCCATAGGGCTCCGTAGAGCTTCGTAGGTTCCCTAGAGGCCTCTGGAGTACCGCAGGAGCCAGTAGTGTTCTGTAGGGGCCCGTAGGGTTCCTTCCGTAGGGGCTGGCAGTGTTCCGTAGGGGCCTGTAGGGTTGTGTAAGTGCCCGCAGCAGTCTGTAGGAGTCTGTGGGATTCTGTAAGGTTCCGGAGGGTTCTGCAGGGTTCCGTAGGGGCCCGTAGAGTTCCGTAGTGGCTGGTAAAGTTCCGTAGGGCCCTGTGGGGTTCTGTATGGACCTGTAGGGTTCCATAGGGGCCTGCAGGGTTCTGTAAGTGCCCGCAGGTGTCTGTAGGGTTCCATAGGGGTCTGTAGGGTTCCGTAGGCGCCTGCAGTGTTCTGTAGGAGCCCATAGGGTTTTAGTGAGGTTCCGTTGTGTTGCTAAGGGTCTTGTAGAGTGCTGTCGGGTCCTGGAGTATTCTGTAGGGTTCCAGAGGGGCTCGTAGGGTTCTGTCGAAATCTGTAGGCTTCCCTAGGGGCCCGTGGAGTCCCGTAGATTTCCGTAGGGGCCTGTAGGGTTGTGTAAGTGCCCGCAGGGTTTAGTAGGAGCTTGTAGGGTGCCATAAGTTTCCAGAGGGTTGTGTAGGGTTCCGTAGGGGCCTGTGGTGTTCCCTAGGGGCCTGTAGAGTCTCGTACAGTTCCGTCGGGTCCTGTAGGTTTCCATAAGCGCCCGCAGAGGTCTGAAGGGGCCCGTACTGTTCCGTAAGGATCCATAGGGCTCCGTAGAGCTTCGTAGGTTCCTTAGAGGCCTGTAGAGTACCGCAGGAGCCAGTAGTGTTCTGTAGGGGCCCGTAGGGTTCCTTCCATAGGGGCTGGCAGTGTTCCGTAGGGTCCTCTAGGGTTGAGTAAGTGCCCGCAGGAGTCTGTAGGAATCCATGGGATTCTGTAAGGTTCTGGAGGGTTCTGCAGGGTTCCGTAGGGGCCCGTAGAGTTCCGTAGTGGCTGGTAAAGTTCCCTAGGGCCCTGTACCGTTCCGTAACTGCCTGCAAGGGTCTTTAGGCTTCCGTAGGGGCTGGTAGGGTTCCATAAAGTTCCGTGGGTTCCTGCAGAGTTCTGCAAGTGCCCGCAAGGGCCTGTAGGGGCCCACAGTGTTTCTGTCAGGTTCCGTAGAGTTCCGTAGGGGCCATAGGCTTCCGTAGCGGCTGGTAGTATTCCGTAGGGGTCTGTAGGGTTCCGTAGGCACCTGCAGTGTTCTGTAGGAGCCCATAGGGTTTTCGTGAGGTTCCGTTGTGTTGCTAAGGGTCTTGTAGAGTGCTGTCGGGTCCTGGAGTATTCTGTAGGGTTCCAGAGGGGCTCGTAGGGTTCCGTCGAAATCTGTAGGCTTCCCTAGGGGCCCGTGGAGTCCCGTAGATTTCTGTAGGGGCCTGTAGGGTTGTGTAAGTGCCCGCAGGGGTTAGTAGGAGCTTGTAGGGTGCCATAAGTTTCCAGAGGGTTGTGTAGGGTTCCGTAGGGGCCTGTGGTGTTCCCTAGGGGCCTGTAGAGTCTCGTACAGTTCCGTAGGGTCCTGTAGGTTTCCATAAGCGCCCGCAGAGGTCTGAAGGGGCCCGTACTGTTCCGTAAGGATCCATAGGGTTCCGTAGAGCTTCGTAGGTTCCCTAGAGGCCTGTAGAGTACCGCAGGAGCCAGTAGTGTTCTGTAGGGGCCCGTAGGGTTCCTTCCATAGGGGCTGGCAGTGTTCCGTAGGGTCCTCTAGGGTTGAGTAAGTGCCCGCAGGAGTCTGTAGGAATCCGTGGGATTCTGTAAGGTTCTGGAGGGTTCTGCAGGGTTCCGTAGGGGCCCGTAGAGTTCCGTAGTGGCTGGTAAAGTTCCCTAGGGCCCTGTACCGTTCCGTAACTGCCTGCAAGGGTCTTTAGGCTTCCGTAGGGGCTGGTAGGGTTCCATAAAGTTCCGCGGGTTCCTGCAGAGTTCTGCAAGTGCCCGCAAGGGCCTGTAGGGGCGCACAGTGTTTCTGTCAGGTTCCGTAGAGTTCCGTAGGGGCCATAGGCTTCCGTAGCGGCTGGTAGTATTCCGTAGGGGTCTGTAGGGTTCCGTAGGCACCTGCAGTGTTCTGTAGGAGCCCATAGGGTTTTCGTGAGGTTCCGTTGTGTTGCTAAGGGTCTTGTAGAGTGCTGTCGGGTCCTGGAGTATTCTGTAGGGTTCCAGAGGGGCTCGTAGGGTTCTGTCGAAATCTGTAGGCTTCCCTAGGGGCCCGTGGAGTCCCGTAGATTTCCGTAGGGGCCTGTAGGGTTGTGTAAGTGCCCGCAGGGGTTGGTAGGAGCTTGTAGGGTGCCATAAGTTTCCAGAGGGTTGTGTAGGGTTCCGTAGGGGCCTGTGGTGTTCCCTAGGGGCCTGTAGAGTCTCGTACGGTTCCGTAGGGGCCTGTGGTGTTCCCTAGGGGCCTGTCGAGTCTCGTACAGTTCCGTAGGGTCCTGTAGGTTTCCATAAGCGCCTGCAGAGGTCTGAAGGGGCCCGTACTGTTCCGTAAGGATCCATAGGGCTCCGTAGAGCTTCGTAGGGGCCCTAGAGGCCTCTGGAGTACCGCAGGAGCCAGTAGTGTTCTGTAGGGCCCCGTAGGGTTCCTTCCGTAGGGGCTGGCAGTGTTCCGTAGGGGCCTCTAGGGTTGTGTAAGTGCCCGCAGCAGTCTGTAGGAGTCTGTGGGATTCTGTAAGGTTCCGGAGGGTTCTGCAGGGTTCCGTAGGGGCCCGTAGAGTTCCGTAGTGGCTGGTAAAGTTCCCTAGGGCCCTGTACCGTTCCGTAACTGCCTGCAAGGGTCTTTAGGCTTCCGTAGGGGCTTGTAGGGTTCCATAAAGTTCCGCGGGTTCCTGCAGAGTTCTGCAAGTGCCCGCAAGGGCCTGTAGGGGCCCACAGTGTTTCTGTCAGGTTCCGTAGAGTTCCGTAGGGGCCATAGGTTTCCGTAGCGGCTGGTAGTATTCCGTAGGGGTCTGTAGGGTTCCGTAGGCACCTGCAGTGTTCTGTAGGAGCCCATAGGGTTTTCGTGAGGTTCCGTTGTGTTGCTAAGGGTCTTGTAGAGTGCTGTCGGGTCCTGGAGTATTCTGTAGGGTTCCAGAGGGGCTCGTAGGGTTCCGTCGAAATCTGTACGCTTCTCTAGAGGCCCGTGGAGTCTTGTAGATTTCCGTAGGGGCCTGTAGGGTTGTGTAAGTGCCCGCAGGGGTTAGTAGGAGCTTGTAGGGTGCCATAAGTTTCCAGAGGGTTGTGTAGGGTTCCGTAGGGGCCTGTGGTGTTCCCTAGGGGCCTGTAGAGTCTCGTACAGTTCCATAGGGTCCTGTAGGTTTCCATAAGCGCCCGCAGAGGTCAGAAGGGGCCCGTACTGTTCTGTAAGGATCCATAGGGCTCCGTAGAGCTTCGTAGGTTCCCTAGAGGCCTGTAGAGTACCGCAGGAGCCAGTAGTGTTCTGTAGGGGCCCGTAGGGTTCCTTCCATAGGGGCTGGCAGTGTTCCGTAGGGTCCTCTAGGGTTGAGTAAGTGCCCGCAGGAGTCTGTAGGAATCCATGGGATTCTGTAAGGTTCTGGAGGGTTCTGCAGGGTTCCGTAGGGGCCCGTAGAGTTCCGCAGTGGCTGGTAAAGTTCCCTAGGGCCCTGTACCGTTCCGTAACTGCCTGCAAGGGTCTTTAGGCTTCCGTAGGGGCTTGTAGGGTTCCATAAAGTTCCGCGGGTTCCTGCAGAGTTCTGCAAGTGCCCGCAAGGGCCTGTAGGGGCGCACAGTGTTTCTGTCAGGTTCCGTAGAGTTCCGTAGGGGCCATAGGCTTCCGTAGCGGCTGGTAGTATTCCATAGGGGTCTGTAGGGTTCCGTAGGCACCTGCAGTGTTCTGTAGGAGCCCATAGGGTTTTCGTGAGGTTCCGTTGTGTTGCTAAGGGTCTTGTAGAGTGCTGTCGGGTCCTGGAGTATTCTGTAGGGTTCCAGAGGGGCTCGTAGGGTTCCGTCGAAATCTGTAGGCTTCCCTAGGGGCCCGTGGAGTCCCGTAGATTTCCGTAGGGGCCTGTAGGGTTGTGTAAGTGCCCGCAGGGGTTGGTAGGAGCTTGTAGGGTGCCATAAGTTTCCAGAGGGTTGTGTAGGGTTCCGTAGGGGCCTGTGGTGTTCCCTAGGGGCCTGTAGAGTCTCGTACGGTTCCGTAGGGGTGTTCCCTAGGGGCCTGTAGAGTCTCGTACAGTTCCGTCGGGTCCTGTAGGTTTCCATAAGCGCCCGCAGAGGTCTGAAGGGGCCCGTACTGTTCCGTAAGGATCCATAGGGCTCCGTAGAGCTTCGTAGGTTCCCTAGAGGCCTCTGGAGTACCGCAGGAGCCAGTAGTGTTCTGTAGGGGCCCGTAGGGTTCCTTCCGTAGGGGCTGGCAGTGTTCCGTAGGGGCCTGTAGGGTTGTGTAAGTGCCCGCAGCAGTCTGTAGGAGTCTGTGGGATTCTGTAAGGTTCCGGAGGGTTCTGCAGGGTTCCGTAGGGGCCCGTAGAGTTCCGTAGTGGCTGGTAAAGTTCCGTAGGGCCCTGTGGGGTTCTGTATGGACCTGTAGGGTTCCATAGGGGCCTGCAGGGTTCTGTAAGTGCCCGCAGGTGTCTGTAGGGTTCCATAGGGGTCTGTAGGGTTCCGTAGGCGCCTGCAGTGTTCTGTAGGAGCCCATAGGGTTTTAGTGAGGTTCCGTTGTGTTGCTAAGGGTCTTGTAGAGTGCTGTCGGGTCCTGGAGTATTCTGTAGGGTTCCAGAGGGGCTCGTAGGGTTCTGTCGAAATCTGTAGGCTTCCCTAGGGGCCCGTGGAGTCCCGTAGATTTCCGTAGGGGCCTGTAGGGTTGTGTAAGTGCCCGCAGGGTTTAGTAGGAGCTTGTAGGGTGCCATAAGTTTCCAGAGGGTTGTGTAGGGTTCCGTAGGGGCCTGTGGTGTTCCCTAGGGGCCTGTAGAGTCTCGTACAGTTCCGTCGGGTCCTGTAGGTTTCCATAAGCGCCCGCAGAGGTCTGAAGGGGCCCGTACTGTTCCGTAAGGATCCATAGGGCTCCGTAGAGCTTCGTAGGTTCCTTAGAGGCCTGTAGAGTACCGCAGGAGCCAGTAGTGTTCTGTAGGGGCCCGTAGGGTTCCTTCCATAGGGGCTGGCAGTGTTCCGTAGGGTCCTCTAGGGTTGAGTAAGTGCCCGCAGGAGTCTGTAGGAATCCATGGGATTCTGTAAGGTTCTGGAGGGTTCTGCAGGGTTCCGTAGGGGCCCGTAGAGTTCCGTAGTGGCTGGTAAAGTTCCCTAGGGCCCTGTACCGTTCCGTAACTGCCTGCAAGGGTCTTTAGGCTTCCGTAGGGGCTGGTAGGGTTCCATAAAGTTCCGTGGGTTCCTGCAGAGTTCTGCAAGTGCCCGCAAGGGCCTGTAGGGGCCCACAGTGTTTCTGTCAGGTTCCGTAGAGTTCCGTAGGGGCCATAGGCTTCCGTAGCGGCTGGTAGTATTCCGTAGGGGTCTGTAGGGTTCCGTAGGCACCTGCAGTGTTCTGTAGGAGCCCATAGGGTTTTCGTGAGGTTCCGTTGTGTTGCTAAGGGTCTTGTAGAGTGCTGTCGGGTCCTGGAGTATTCTGTAGGGTTCCAGAGGGGCTCGTAGGGTTCTGTCGAAATCTGTAGGCTTCCCTAGGGGCCCGTGGAGTCCCGTAGATTTCCGTAGGGGCCTGTAGGGTTGTGTAAGTGCCCGCAGGGGTTGGTAGGAGCTTGTAGGGTGCCATAAGTTTCCAGAGGGTTGTGTAGGGTTCCGTAGGGGCCTGTGGTGTTCCCTAGGGGCCTGTAGAGTCTCGAACGGTTCGGTAGGGGTGTTCCCTAGGGGCCTGTAGAGTCTCGTACAGCTCCGTCGGGTCCTGTAGGTTTCCATAAGCGCCCACAGAGGTCTGAAGGGGCCCGTACTGTTCCGTAAGGATCCATAGGGCTCCGTAGAGCTTCGTAGGTTCCCTAGAGGCCTCTGGAGTACCGCAGGAGCCAGTAGTGTTCTGTAGGGCCCCGTAGGGTTCCTTCCGTAGGGGCTGGCAGTGTTCCGTAGGGGCCTCTAGGGTTGTGTAAGTGCCCGCAGCAGTCTGTAGGAGTCTGTGGGATTCTGTAAGGTTCCGGAGGGTTCTGGAGGGTTCCGTAGGGGCCCGTAGAGTTCCGTAGTGGCTGGTAAAGTTCCGTAGGGCCCTGTGGGGTTCTGTATGGACCTGTAGGGTTCCGTAGGGGCCTGCAGGGTTCTGTAAGTGCCCGCAGGTGTCTGTAGGGTTCCATAGGGGTCTGTAGGGTTCCGTAGGCGCCTGCAGTGTTCTGTAGGAGCCCATAGGGTTTTTGTGAGGTTCCGTTGTGTTGCTAAGGGTCTTGTAGAGTGCTGTCGGGTCCTGGAGTATTCTGTAGGGTTCCAGAGGGGCTCGTAGGGTTCCGTCGAAATCTGTAGGCTTCCCTAGGGGCCCGTGGAGTCCCGTAGATTTCTGTAGGGGCCTGTAGGGTTGTGTAAGTGCCCGCAGGGGTTAGTAGGAGCTTGTAGGGTGCCATAAGTTTCCAGAGGGTTGTGTAGGGTTCCGTAGGGGCCTGTGGTGTTCCCTAGGGGCCTGTAGAGTCTCGTACAGTTCCGTAGGGTCCTGTAGGTTTCCATAAGCGCCCGCAGAGGTCTGAAGGGGCCCGTACTGTTCCGTAAGGATCCATAGGGCTCCGTAGAGCTTCGTAGGTTCCCTAGAGGCCTGTAGAGTACCGCAGGAGCCAGTAGTGTTCTGTAGGGGCCCGTAGGGTTCCTTCCATAGGGGCTGGCAGTGTTCCGTAGGGTCCTCTAGGGTTGAGTAAGTGCCCGCAGGAGTCTGTAGGAATCCGTGGGATTCTGTAAGGTTCTGGAGGGTTCTGCAGGGTTCCGTAGGGGCCCGTAGAGTTCCGTAGTGGCTGGTAAAGTTCCCTAGGGCCCTGTACCGTTCCGTAACTGCCTGCAAGGGTCTTTAGGCTTCCGTAGGGGCTGGTAGCGTTCCATAAAGTTCCGCGGGTTCCTGCAGAGTTCTGCAAGTGCCCGCAAGGGCCTGTAGGGGCGCACAGTGTTTCTGTCAGGTTCCGTAGAGTTCCGTAGGGGCCATAGGCTTCCGTAGCGGCTGGTAGTATTCCGTAGGGGTCTGTAGGGTTCCGTAGGCACCTGCAGTGTTCTGTAGGAGCCCATAGGGTTTTCGTGAGGTTCCGTTGTGTTGCTAAGGGTCTTGTAGAGTGCTGTCGGGTCCTGGAGTATTCTGTAGGGTTCCAGAGGGGCTCGTAGGGTTCTGTCGAAATCTGTAGGCTTCCCTAGGGGCCCGTGGAGTCCCGTAGATTTCCGTAGGGGCCTGTAGGGTTGTGTAAGTGCCCGCAGGGGTTGGTAGGAGCTTGTAGGGTGCCATAAGTTTCCAGAGGGTTGTGTAGGGTTCCGTAGGGGCCTGTGGTGTTCCCTAGGGGCCTGTAGAGTCTCGTACGGTTCCGTAGGGGCCTGTGGTGTTCCCTAGGGGCCTGTAGAGTCTCGTACAGTTCCGTAGGGTCCTGTAGGTTTCCATAAGCGCCTGCAGAGGTCTGAAGGGGCCCGTACTGTTCCGTAAGGATCCATAGGGCTCCGTAGAGCTTCGTAGGTTCCCTAGAGGCCTCTGGAGTACCGCAGGAGCCAGTAGTGTTCTGTAGGGGCCCGTAGGGTTCCTTCCATAGGGGCTGGCAGTGTTCCGTAGGGGCCTGTAGGGTTGTGTAAGTGCCCGCAGCAGTCTGTAGGAGTCTGTGGGATTCTGTAAGGTTCCGGAGGGTTCTGCAGGGTTCCGTAGGGGCCCGTAGAGTTCCGTAGTGGCTGGTAAAGTTCCGTAGGGCCCTGTGGGGTTCTGTATGGACCTGTAGGGTTCCGTAGGGGCCTGCAGGGTTCTGTAAGTGCCCGCAGGTGTCTGTAGGGTTCCATAGGGGTCTGTAGGGTTCCGTAGGCGCCTGCAGTGTTCTGTAGGAGCCCATAGGGTTTTAGTGAGGTTCCGTTGTGTTGCTAAGGGTCTTGTAGAGTGCTGTCGGGTCCTGGAGTATTCTGTAGGGTTCCAGAGGGGCTCGTAGGGTTCCGTGGAAATCTGTAGGCTTCCCTAGGGGCCCGTGGAGTCCCGTAGATTTCTGTAGGGGCCTGTAGGGTTGTGTAAGTGCCCGCAGGGGTTAGTAGGAGCTTGTAGGGTGCCATAAGTTTCCAGAGGGTTGTGTAGGGTTCCGTAGGGGCCTGTGGTGTTCCCTAGGGGCCTGTAGAGTCTCGTACAGTTCCGTAGGGTCCTGTAGGTTTCCATAAGCGCCCGCAGAGGTCAGAAGGGGCCCGTACTGTTCCGTAAGGATCCATAGGGCTCCGTAGAGCTTCGTAGGTTCCCTAGAGGCCTGTAGAGTACCGCAGGAGCCAGTAGTGTTCTGTAGGGGCCCGTAGGGTTCCTTCCATAGGGGCTGGCAGTGTTCCGTAGGGTCCTCTAGGGTTGAGTAAGTGCCCGCAGGAGTCTGTAGGAATCCGTGGGATTCTGTAAGGTTCTGGAGGGTTCTGCAGGGTTCCGTAGGGGCCCGTAGAGTTCCGTAGTGGCTGGTAAAGTTCCCTAGGGCCCTGTACCGTTCCGTAACTACCTGCAAGGGTCTTTAGGCTTCCGTAGGGGCTGGTAGGGTTCCATAAAGTTCCGCGGGTTCCTGCAGAGTTCTGCAAGTGCCCGCAAGGGCCTGTAGGGGCGCACAGTGTTTCTGTCAGGTTCCGTAGAGTTCCGTAGGGGCCATAGGTTTCCGTAGAGGCTGGTAGTATTCCGTAGGGGTCTGTAGGGTTCCGTAGGCGCCTGCAGTGTTCTGTAGGAGCCCATAGGGTTTTCGTGAGGTTCCGTTGTGTTGCTAAGGGTCTTGTAGAGTGCTGTCGGGTCCTGGAGTATTCTGTAGGGTTCCAGAGGGGCTCGTAGGGTTCCGTCGAAATCTGTAGGCTTCCCTAGGGGCCCGTGGAGTCCCGTAGATTTCCGTAGGGGCCTGTAGGGTTGTGTAAGTGCCCGCAGGGGTTAGTAGGAGCTTGTAGGGTTCCATAAGTTTCCAGAGGGTTGTGTAGGGTTCCGGAGGGGCCTGTGGTGTTCCCTAGGGGCCAGTAGAGTCTCGTACGGTTCCGTAGGGGCCTGTGGTGTTCCCTAGGGGCCTGTAGAGTCTCGTACAGTTCCGTGGGGTCCTGTAGGTTTCCATAAGCGCCCGCAGAGGTCTGAAGGGGCCCGTACTGTTCCGTAAGGATCCATAGGGCTCCGTAGAGCTTCGTAGGTTCCCTAGAGGCCTCTGGAGTACCGCAGGAGCCAGTAGTGTTCTGTAGGGCCCCGTAGGGTTCCTTCCGTAGGGGCTGGCAGTGTTCCGTAGGGGCCTGTAGGGTTGTGTAAGTGCCCGCAGCAGTCTGTAGGAGTCTGTGGGATTCTGTAAGGTTCCGGAGGGTTCTGCAGGGTTCCGTAGGGGCCCGTAGAGTTCCGTAGTGGCTGGTAAAGTTCCGTAGGGCCCTGTGGGGTTCTGTATGGACCTGTAGGGTTCCATAGGGGCCTGCAGGGTTCTGTAAGTGCCCGCAGGTGTCTGTAGGGTTCCGTAGGGGTCTGTAGGGTTCCGTAGGCGCCTGCAGTGTTCTGTAGGAGCCCATAGGGTTTTCGTGAGGTTCCGTTGTGTTGCTAAGGGTCTTGTAGAGTGCTGTCGGGTCCTGGAGTATTCTGTAGGGTTCCAGAGGGGCTCGTAGGGTTCCGTCGAAATCTGTACGCTTCTCTAGGGGCCCGTGGAGTCCCGTAGATTTCCGTAGGGGCCTGTAGGGTTGTGTAAGTGCCCGCAGGGGTTGGTAGGAGCTTGTAGGGTTCCATAAGTTTCCAGAGGGTTGTGTAGGGTTCCGTAGGGGCCTGTGGTGTTCCCTAGGGGCCAGTAGAGTCTCGTACGGTTCCGTAGGGGCCTGTGGTGTTCCCTAGGGGCCTGTAGAGTCTCGTACGGTTCCGTAGGGGTGTTCCCTAGGGGCCTGTAGAGTCTCGTACAGTTCCGTAGGGTCCTGTAGGTTTCCATAAGCGCCCGCAGAGGTCTGAAGGGGCCCGTACTGTTCCGTAAGGATCCATAGGGCTCCGTAGAGCTTCGTAGGTTCCCTAGAGGACTGTAGAGTACCGCAGGAGCCAGTAGTGTTCTGTAGGGCCCCGTAGGGTTCCTTCCGTAGGGGCTGGCAGTGTTCCGTAGGGGCCTGTAGGGTTGTGTAAGTGCCTGCAAGGGTCTTTAGGCTTCCGTAGGGGCTGGTAGGGTTCCATAAAGTTCCGCGGGTTCCTGCAGAGTTCTGCAAGTGCCCGCAAGGGCCTGTAGGGGCCCACAGTGTTTCTGTCAGGTTCCGTAGAGTTCCGTAGGGGCCTGTGGTGTTCCCTAGGGGCCTGTAGAGTCTCGTACGGTTCCGTAGGGGCCTGTGGTGTTCCCTAGGGGCCTGTAGAGTCTCGTACAGTTCCGTCGGGTGCTGTAGGTTTCCATAAGCGCCCGCAGACGTCTGAAGGGGCCCGTACTGTTCCGTAAGGATCCATAGGGCTCCGTAGAGCTTCGTAGGTTCCCTAGAGGCCTGTAGAGTACCGCAGCAGCCAGTAGTGTTCTGTAGGGGCCCGTAGATTTCTGTAGTGGCTGGTAAAGTTCTCTAGGGCCCTGTACCGTTCCGTAACTGCCTGCAAGGGTCTTTAGGCTTCCGTAGGGGCTTGTAGGGTTCCATAAAGTTCCGTGGGTTCCTGCAGAGTTCTGCAAGTGCCCGCAAGGGCCTGTAGGGGCCCACAGTGTTTCTGTCAGGTTCCGTAGAGTTCCGTAGGGGCCATAGGCTTCCGTAGCGGCTGGTAGTATTCCATAGGGGTCTGTAGGGTTCCGTAGGCACCTGCAGTGTTCTGTAGGAGCCCATAGGGTTTTCGTGAGGTTCCGTTGTGTTGCTAAGGGTCTTGTAGAGTGCTGTCGGGTCCTGGAGTATTCTGTAGGGTTCCAGAGGGGCTCGTAGGGTTCTGTCGAAATCTGTAGGCTTCCCTAGGGGCCCGTGGAGTCCCGTAGATTTCCGTAGGGGCCTGTAGGGTTGTGTAAGTGCCCGCAGGGGTTGGTAGGAGCTTGTAGGGTGCCATAAGTTTCCAGAGGGTTGTGTAGGGTTCCGTAGGGGCCTGTGGTGTTCCCTAGGGGCCTGTAGAGTCTCGTACGGTTCCGTAGGGGTGTTCCCTAGGGGCCTGTAGAGTCTCGTACAGTTCCGTAGGGTCCTGTAGGTTTCCATAAGCGCCCGCAGAGGTCTGAAGGGGCCCGTACTGTTCCGTAAGGATCCATAGGGCTCCGTAGAGCTTCGTAGGTTCCCTAGAGGCCTCTGGAGTACCGCAGGAGCCAGTAGTGTTCTGTAGGGCCCCGTAGGGTTCCTTCCATAGGGGCTGGCAGTGTTCCGTAGGGGCCTGTAGGGTTGTGTAAGTGCCCGCAGCAGTCTGTAGGAGTCTGTGGGATTCTGTAAGGTTCCGGAGGGTTCTGGAGGGTTCCGTAGGGGCCCGTAGACTTCTGTAGTGGCTGGTAAAGTTCCGTAGGGCCCTGTGGGGTTCTGTATGGACCTGTAGGGTTCCGTAGGGGCCTGCAGGGTTCTGTAAGTGCCCGCAGGTGTCTGTAGGGTTCCATAGGGGTCTGTAGGGTTCCGTAGGCGCCTGCAGTGTTCTGTAGGAGCCCATAGGGTTTTCGTGAGGTTCCGTTGTGTTGCTAAGGGTCTTGTAGAGTGCTGTCGGGTCCTGGAGTATTCTGTAGGGTTCCAGAGGGGCTCGTAGGGTTCCGTGGAAATCTGTAGGCTTCCCTAGGGGCCCGTGGAGTCCCGTAGATTTCTGTAGGGGCCTGTAGGGTTGTGTAAGTGCCCGCAGGGGTTAGTAGGAGCTTGTAGGGTGCCATAAGTTTCCAGAGGGTTGTGTAGGGTTCCGTATAGGCCTGTGGTGTTCCCTAGGGGCCTGTAGAGTCTCATACAGTTCCGTAGGGTCCTGTAGGTTTCCATAAGCGCCCGCAGAGGTCAGAAGGGGCCCGTACTGTTCCGTAAGGATCCATAGGGTTCCGTAGAGCTTCGTAGGTTCCCTAGAGGCTTGTAGAGTACCGCAGGAGCCAGTAGTGTTCTGTAGGGGCCCGTAGGGTTCCTTCCATAGGGGCTGGCAGTGTTCCGTAGGGTCCTCTAGGGTTGAGTAAGTGCCCGCAGGAGTCTGTAGGAATCCGTGGGATTCTGTAAGGTTCTGGAGGGTTCTGCAGGGTTCCGTAGGGGCCCGTAGAGTTCCGTAGTGGCTGGTAAAGTTCCCTAGGGCCCTGTACCGTTCCGTAACTGCCTGCAAGGGTCTTTAGGCTTCCGTAGGGGCTGGTAGGGTTCCATAAAGTTCCGCGGGTTCCTGCAGAGTTCTGCAAGTGCCCGCAAGGGCCTGTAGGGGCCCACAGTGTTTCTGTCAGGTTCCGTAGAGTTCCGTAGGGGCCATAGGTTTCCGTAGCGGCTGGTAGTATTCCGTAGGGGTCTGTAGGGTTCCGTAGGCACCTGCAGTGTTCTGTAGGAGCCCATAGGGTTTTAGTAAGGTTCCGTTGTGTTGCTAAGGGTCTTGTAGAGTGCTGTCGGGTCCTGGAGTATTCTGTAGGGTTCCAGAGGGGCTCGTAGGGTTCTGTCGAAATCTGTAGGCTTCCCTAGGGGCCCGTGGAGTCCCGTAGATTTCCGTAGGGGCCTGTAGGGTTGTGTAAGTGCCCGCAGGGGTTGGTAGGAGCTTGTAGGGTGCCATAAGTTTCCAGAGGGTTGTGTAGGGTTCCGTAGGGGCCTGTGGTGTTCCCTAAGGGCCAGTAGAGTCTCGTACGGTTCCGTAGGGGCCTATGGTGTTCCCTAGGGGCCTGTAGAGTCTCATACAGTTCCGTCGGGTCCTGTAGGTTTCCATAAGCGCCCGCAGAGGTCTGAAGGGGCCCGTACTGTTCCGTAAGGATCCATAGGGCTCCGTAGAGCTTCGTAGGTTCCCTAGAGGCCTGTAGAGTACCGCAGGAGCCAGTAGTGTTCTGTAGGGGCCCGTAGGGTTCCTTCCATAGGGGCTGGCAGTGTTCCGTAGGGGCCTGTAGGGTTGTGTAAGTGCCCGCAGCAGTCTGTAGGAGTCTGTGGGATTCTGTAAGGTTCCGGAGGGTTCTGCAGGGTTCCGTAGGGGCCCGTAGAGTTCCGTAGTGGCTGGTAAAGTTCCGTAGGGCCCTGTGGGGTTCTGTATGGACCTGTAGGGTTCCATAGGGGCCTGCAGGGTTCTGTAAGTGCCCGCAGGTGTCTGTAGGGTTCCGTAGGGGTCTGTAGGGTTCCGTAGGCGCCTGCAGTGTTCTGTAGGAGCCCATAGGGTTTTCGTGAGGTTCCGTTGTGTTGCTAAGGGTCTTGTAGAGTGCTGTCGGGTCCTGGAGTATTCTGTAGGGTTCCAGAGGGGCTCGTAGGGTTCCGTCGAAATCTGTAGGCTTCCCTAGGGGCCCGTGGAGTCCCGTAGATTTCCGTAGGGGCCTGTAGGGTTGTGTAAGTGCCCGCAGGGGTTGGTAGGAGCTTGTAGGGTTCCATAAGTTTCCAGAGGGTTGTGTAGGGTTCCGTAGGGGCCTGTGGTGTTCCCTAGGGGCCAGTAGAGTCTCGTACGGTTCCGTAGGGGCCTGTGGTGTTCCCTAGGGGTCTGTAGAGTCTCGTACGGTTCCGTAGGGGTGTTCCCTAGGGGCCTGTAGAGTCTCGTACAGTTCCGTAGGGTCCTGTAGGTTTCCATAAGCGCCCGCAGAGGTCTGAAGGGGCCCGTACTGTTCCGTAAGGATCCATAGGGCTCCGTAGACCTTCGTAGGTTCCCTAGAGGACTGTAGAGTACCGCAGGAGCCAGTAGTGTTCTGTAGGGCCCCGTAGGGTTCCTTCCGTAGGGGCTGGCAGTGTTCCGTAGGGGCCTGTAGGGTTGTGTAAGTGCCTGCAAGGGTCTTTAGGCTTCCGTAGGGGCTGGTAGGGTTCCATAAAGTTCCGCGGGTTCCTGCAGAGTTCTGCAAGTGCCCGCAAGGGCCTGTAGGGGCCCACAAAGTTTCTGTCAGGTTCCGTAGAGTTCCGTAGGGGCCTGTGGTGTTCCCTAGGGGCCTGTAGAGTCTCGTACGGTTCCGTAGGGGCCTGTGGTGTTCCCTAGGGGCCTGTAGAGTCTCGTACAGTTCCGTCGGGTGCTGTAGGTTTCCATAAGCGCCCGCAGACGTCTGAAGGGGCCCGTACTGTTCCGTAAGGATCCATAGGGCTCCGTAGAGCTTCGTAGGTTCCCTAGAGGCCTGTAGAGTACCACAGCAGCCAGTAGTGTTCTGTAGGGGCCCGTAGATTTCTGTAGTGGCTGGTAAAGTTCTCTAGGGCCCTGTACCGTTCCGTAACTGCCTGCAAGGGTCTTTAGGCTTCCGTAGGGGCTTGTAGGGTTCCATAAAGTTCCGTGGGTTCCTGCAGAGTTCTGCAAGTGCCCGCAAGGGCCTGTAGGGGCCCACAGTGTTTCTGTCAGGTTCCGTAGAGTTCCGTAGGGGCCATAGGCTTCCGTAGCGGCTGGTAGTATTCCATAGGGGTCTGTAGGGTTCCGTAGGCACCTGCAGTGTTCTGTAGGAGCCCATAGGGTTTTCGTGAGGTTCCGTTGTGTTGCTAAGGGTCTTGTAGAGTGCTGTCGGGTCCTGGAGTATTCTGTAGGGTTCCAGAGGGGCTCGTAGGGTTCTGTCGAAATCTGTAGGCTTCCCTAGGGGCCCGTGGAGTCCCGTAGATTTCCGTAGGGGCCTGTAGGGTTGTGTAAGTGCCCGCAGGGGTTGGTAGGAGCTTGTAGGGTGCCATAAGTTTCCAGAGGGTTGTGTAGGGTTCCGTAGGGGCCTGTGGTGTTCCCTAGGGGCCTGTAGAGTCTCGTACGGTTCCGTAGGGGTGTTCCCTAGGGGCCTGTAGAGTCTCGTACAGTTCCGTAGGGTCCTGTAGGTTTCCATAAGCGCCCGCAGAGGTCTGAAGGGGCCCGTACTGTTCCGTAAGGATCCATAGGGCTCCATAGAGCTTCGTAGGTTCCCTAGAGGCCTCTGGAGTACCGCAGGAGCCAGTAGTGTTCTGTAGGGCCCCGTAGGGTTCCTTCCATAGGGGCTGGCAGTGTTCCGTAGGGGCCTGTAGGGTTGTGTAAGTGCCCGCAGCAGTCTGTAGGAGTCTGTGGGATTCTGTAAGGTTCCGGAGGGTTCTGGAGGGTTCCGTAGGGGCCCGTAGAGTTCCGTAGTGGCTGGTAAAGTTCCGTAGGGCCCTGTGGGGTTCTGTATGGACCTGTAGGGTTCCGTAGGGGCCTGCAGGGTTCTGTAAGTGCCCGCAGGTGTCTGTAGGGTTCCATAGGGGTCTGTAGGGTTCCGTAGGCGCCTGCAGTGTTCTGTAGGAGCCCATAGGGTTTTCGTGAGGTTCCGTTGTGTTGCTAAGGGTCTTGTAGAGTGCTGTCGGGTCCTGGAGTATTCTGTAGGGTTCCAGAGGGGCTCGTAGGGTTCCGTCGAAATCTGTAGGCTTCCCTAGGGGCCCGTGGAGTCCCGTAGATTTCTGTAGGGGCCTGTAGGGTTGTGTAAGTGCCCGCAGGGGTTAGTAGGAGCTTGTAGGGTGCCATAAGTTTCCAGAGGGTTGTGTAGGGTTCCGTAGGGGCCTGTGGTGTTCCCTAGGGGCCTGTAGAGTCTCGTACGGTTCCGTAGGGGTGTTCCCTAGGGGCCTGTAGAGTCTCGTACAGTTCCGTAGGGTCCTGTAGGTTTCCATAAGCGCCCGCAGAGGTCTGAAGGGGCCCGTACTGTTCCGTAAGGATCCATAGGGCTCCGTAGACCTTCGTAGGTTCCCTAGAGGACTGTAGAGTACCGCAGGAGCCAGTAGTGTTCTGTAGGGCCCCGTAGGGTTCCTTCCGTAGGGGCTGGCAGTGTTCCGTAGGGGCCTGTAGGGTTGTGTAAGCGCCTGCAAGGGTCTTTAGGCTTCCGTAGGGGCTGGTAGGGTTCCATAAAGTTCCGCGGGTTCCTGCAGAGTTCTGCAAGTGCCCGCAAGGGCCTGTAGGGGCCCACAAAGTTTCTGTCAGGTTCCGTAGAGTTCCGTAGGGGCCTGTGGTGTTCCCTAGGGGCCTGTAGAGTCTCGTACGGTTCCGTAGGGGCCTGTGGTGTTCCCTAGGGGCCTGTAGAGTCTCGTACAGTTCCGTAGGGTCCTGTAGGTTTCCATAAGCGCCCGCAGACGTCTGAAGGGGCCCGTACTGTTCCGTAAGGATCCATAGGGCTCCGTAGAGCTTCGTAGGTTCCCTAGAGGCCTGTAGAGTACCGCAGCAGCCAGTAGTGTTCTGTAGGGGCCCGTAGATTTCTGTAGTGGCTGGTAAAGTTCTCTAGGGCCCTGTACCGTTCCGTAACTGCCTGCAAGGGTCTTTAGGCTTCCGTAGGGGCTTATAGGGTTCCATAAAGTTCCGTGGGTTCCTGCAGAGTTCTGCAAGTGCCCGCAAGGGCCTGTAGGGGCCCACAGTGTTTCTGTCAGGTTCCGTAGAGTTCCGTAGGGGCCATAGGCTTCCGTAGCGGCTGGTAGTATTCCATAGGGGTCTGTAGGGTTCCGTAGGCACCTGCAGTGTTCTGTAGGAGCCCATAGGGTTTTCGTGAGGTTCCGTTGTGTTGCTAAGGGTCTTGTAGAGTGCTGTCGGGTCCTGGAGTATTCTGTAGGGTTCCAGAGGGGCTCGTAGGGTTCTGTCGAAATCTGTAGGCTTCCCTAGGGGCCCGTGGAGTCCCGTAGATTTCCGTAGGGGCCTGTAGGGTTGTGTAAGTGCCCGCAGGGGTTGGTAGGAGCTTGTAGGGTGCCATAAGTTTCCAGAGGGTTGTGTAGGGTTCCGTAGGGGCCTGTGGTGTTCCCTAGGGGCCTGTAGAGTCTCGTACGGTTCCGTAGGGGTGTTCCCTAGGGGCCTGTAGAGTCTCGTACAGTTCCGTAGGGTCCTGTAGGTTTCCATAAGCGCCCGCAGAGGTCTGAAGGGGCCCGTACTGTTCCGTAAGGATCCATAGGGCTCCGTAGAGCTTCGTAGGTTCCCTAGAGGCCTCTGGAGTACCGCAGGAGCCAGTAGTGTTCTGTAGGGCCCCGTAGGGTTCCTTCCATAGGGGCTGGCAGTGTTCCGTAGGGGCCTGTAGGGTTGTGTAAGTGCCCGCAGCAGTCTGTAGGAGTCTGTGGGATTCTGTAAGGTTCCGGAGGGTTCTGGAGGGTTCCGTAGGGGCCCGTAGAGTTCCGTAGTGGCTGGTAAAGTTCCGTAGGGCCCTGTGGGGTTCTGTATGGACCTGTAGGGTTCCGTAGGGGCCTGCAGGGTTCTGTAAGTGCCCGCAGGTGTCTGTAGGGTTCCATAGGGGTCTGTAGGGTTCCGTAGGCGCCTGCAGTGTTCTGTAGGAGCCCATAGGGTTTTCGTGAGGTTCCGTTGTGTTGCTAAGGGTCTTGTAGAGTGCTGTCGGGTCCTGGAGTATTCTGTAGGGTTCCAGAGGGGCTCGTAGGGTTCCGTCGAAATCTGTAGGCTTCCCTAGGGGCCCGTGGAGTCCCGTAGATTTCTGTAGGGGCCTGTAGGGTTGTGTAAGTGCCCGCAGGGGTTAGTAGGAGCTTGTAGGGTGCCATAAGTTTCCAGAGGGTTGTGTAGGGTTCCGTAGGGGCCTGTGGTGTTCCCTAGGGGCCTGTAGAGTCTCGTACGGTTCCGTAGGGGTGTTCCCTAGGGGCCTGTAGAGTCTCGTACAGTTCCGTAGGGTCCTGTAGGTTTCCATAAGCGCCCGCAGAGGTCTGAAGGGGCCCGTACTGTTCCGTAAGGATCCATAGGGCTCCGTAGACCTTCGTAGGTTCCCTAGAGGACTGTAGAGTACCGCAGGAGCCAGTAGTGTTCTGTAGGGCCCCGTAGGGTTCCTTCCGTAGGGGCTGGCAGTGTTCCGTAGGGGCCTGTAGGGTTGTGTAAGTGCCTGCAAGGGTCTTTAGGCTTCCGTAGGGGCTGGTAGGGTTCCATAAAGTTCCGCGGGTTCCTGCAGAGTTCTGCAAGTGCCCGCAAGGGCCTGTAGGGGCCCACAGTGTTTCTGTCAGGTTCCGTAGAGTTCCGTAGGGGCCTGTGGTGTTCCCTAGGGGCCTGTAGAGTCTCGTACGGTTCCGTAGGGGCCTGTGGTGTTCCCTAGGGGCCTGTAGAGTCTCGTACAGTTCCGTCGGGTGCTGTAGGTTTCCATAAGCGCCCGCAGACATCTGAAGGGGCCCGTACTGTTCCGTAAGGATCCATAGGGCTCCGTAGAGCTTCGTAGGTTCCCTAGAGGCCTGTAGAGTACCGCAGCAGCCAGTAGTGTTCTGTAGGGGCCCGTAGATTTCTGTAGTGGCTGGTAAAGTTCTCTAGGGCCCTGTACCGTTCCGTAACTGCCTGCAAGGGTCTTTAGGCTTCCGTAGGGGCTTGTAGGGTTCCATAAAGTTCCGTGGGTTCCTGCAGAGTTCTGCAAGTGCCCGCAAGGGCCTGTAGGGGCCCACAGTGTTTCTGTCAGGTTCCGTAGAGTTCCGTAGGGGCCATAGGCTTCCGTAGCGGCTGGTAGTATTCCATAGGGGTCTGTAGGGTTCCGTAGGCACCTGCAGTGTTCTGTAGGAGCCCATAGGGTTTTCGTGAGGTTCCGTTGTGTTGCTAAGGGTCTTGTAGAGTGCTGTCGGGTCCTGGAGTATTCTGTAGGGTTCCAGAGGGGCTCGTAGGGTTCTGTCGAAATCTGTAGGCTTCCCTAGGGGCCCGTGGAGTCCCGTAGATTTCCGTAGGGGCCTGTAGGGTTGTGTAAGTGCCCGCAGGGGTTGGTAGGAGCTTGTAGGGTGCCATAAGTTTCCAGAGGGTTGTGTAGGGTTCCGTAGGGGCCTGTGGTGTTCCCTAGGGACCTGTAGAGTCTCGTACGGTTCCGTAGGGGTGTTCCCTAGGGGCCTGTAGAGTCTCGTACAGTTCCGTAGGGTCCTGTAGGTTTCCATAAGCGCCCGCAGAGGTCTGAAGGGGCCCGTACTGTTCCGTAAGGATCCATAGGGCTCCGTAGAGCTTCGTAGGTTCCCTAGAGGCCTCTGGAGTACCGCAGGAGCCAGTAGTGTTCTGTAGGGCCCCGTAGGGTTCCTTCCATAGGGGCTGGCAGTGTTCCGTAGGGGCCTGTAGGGTTGTGTAAGTGCCCGCAGGAGTCTGTAGGAGTCTGTGGGATTCTGTAAGGTTCCGGAGGGTTCTGGAGGGTTCCGTAGGGGCCCGTAGAGTTCCGTAGTGGCTGGTAAAGTTCCGTAGGGCCCTGTGGGGTTCTGTATGGACCTGTAGGGTTCCGTAGGGGCCTGCAGGGTTCTGTAAGTGCCCGCAGGTGTCTGTAGGGTTCCGTAGGGGTCTGTAGGGTTCCATAGGCGCCTGCAGTGTTCTGTAGGAGCCCATAGGGTTTTTGTGAGGTTCCGTTGTGTTGCTAAGGGTCTTGTAGAGTGCTGTCGGGTCCTGGAGTATTCTGTAGGGTTCCAGAGGGGCTCGTAGGGTTCTGTCGAAATCTGTAGGCTTCCCTAGGGGCCCGTGGAGTCCCGTAGATTTCCGTAGGGGCCTGTAGGGTTGTGTACGTGCCCGCAGGGGTTGGTAGGAGCTTGTAGGGTGCCATAAGTTTCCAGAGGGTTGTGTAGGGTTCCGTAGGGGCCTGTGGTGTTCCCTAGGGGCCTGTAGAGTCTCGTACGGTTCCGTAGGGGCCTGTGGTGTTCCCTAGGGGCCTGTAGAGTCTCGAACGGTTCGGTAGGGGTGTTCCCTAGGGGCCTGTAGAGTCTCGTACAGTTCCGTAGGGTCCTGTAGGTTTCCATAAGCGCCCGCAGAGGTCTGAAGGGGCCCGTACTGTTCCGTAAGGATCCATAGGGCTCCGTAGAGCTTCGTAGGTTCCCTAGAGGCCTCTGGAGTACCGCAGGAGCCAGTAGTGTTCTGTAGGGCCCCGTAGGGTTCCTTCCGTAGGGGCTGGCAGTGTTCCGTAGGGGCCTCTAGGGTTGTGTAAGTGCCCGCAGCAGTCTGTAGGAGTCTGTGGGATTCTGTAAGGTTCCGGAGGGTTCTGCAGGGTTCCGTAGGGGCCCGTAGAGTTCCGTAGTGGCTGGTAAAGTTCCGTAGGGCCCTGTGGGGTTCTGTATGGACCTGTAGGGTTCCGTAGGGGCCTGCAGGGTTCTGTAAGTGCCCGCAGGTGTCTGTAGGGTTCCATAGGGGTCTGTAGGGTTCCGTAGGCGCCTGCAGTGTTCTGTAGGAGCCCATAGGGTTTTCGTGAGGTTCCGTTGTGTTGCTAAGGGTCTTGTAGAGTGCTGTCGGGTCCTGGAGTATTCTGTAGGGTTCCAGAGGGGCTCGTAGGGTTCCGTCGAAATCTGTAGGCTTCCCTAGGGGCCCGTGGAGTCCCGTAGATTTCTGTAGGGGCCTGTAGGGTTGTGTAAGTGCCCGCAGGGGTTAGTAGGAGCTTGTAGGGTGCCATAAGTTTCCAGAGGGTTGTGTAGGGTTCCGTAGGGGCCTGTGGTGTTCCCTAGGGGCCTGTAGAGTCTCGTACAGTTCCGTCGGGTCCTGTAGGTTTCCATAAGCGCCCGCAGAGGTCTGAAGGGGCCCGTACTGTTCCGTAAGGATCCATAGGGCTCCGTAGAGCTTCGTAGGTTCCCTAGAGGCCTGTAGAGTACCGCAGGAGCCAGTAGTGTTCTGTAGGGGCCCGTAGGGTTCCTTCCATAGGGGCTGGCAGTGTTCCGTAGGGTCCTCTAGGGTTGAGTAAGTGCCCGCAGGAGTCTGTAGGAATCCGTGGGATTCTGTAAGGTTCTGGAGGGTTCTGCAGGGTTCCGTAGGGGCCCGTAGAGTTCCGTAGTGGCTGGTAAAGTTCCCTAGGGCCCTGTACCGTTCCGTAACTGCCTGCAAGGGTCTTTAGGCTTCCGTAGGGGCTGGTAGGGTTCCATAAAGTTCCGCGGGTTCCTGCAGAGTTCTGCAAGTGCCCGCAAGGGCCTGTAGGGGCCCACAGTGTTTCTGTCAGGTTCCGTAGAGTTCCGTAGGGGCCATAGGTTTCCGTAGAGGCTGGTAGTATTCCGTAGGGGTCTGTAGGGTTCCGTAGGCGCCTGCAGTGTTCTGTAGGAGCCCATAGGGTTTTCGTGAGGTTCCGTTGTGTTGCTAAGGGTCTTGTAGAGTGCTGTCGGGTCCTGGAGTATTCTGTAGGGTTCCAGAGGGGCTCGTAGGGTTCCGTCGAAATCTGTAGGCTTCCCTAGGGGCCCGTGGAGTCCTGTAGATTTCCGTAGGGGCCTGTAGGGTTGTGTAAGTGCCCGCAGGGGTTGGTAGGAGCTTGTAGGGTGCCATAAGTTTCCAGAGGGTTGTGTAGGGTTCCGTAGGGGCCTGTGGTGTTCCCTAGGGGCCTGTAGAGTCTCGTACGGTTCCGTAGGGGCCTGTGGTGTTCCCTAGGGGCCTGTAGAGTCTCGTACAGTTCCGTAGGGTCCTGTAGGTTTCCATAAGCGCCTGCAGAGGTCTGAAGGGGCCCGTACTGTTCCGTAAGGATCCATAGGGCTCCGTAGAGCTTCGTAGGTTCCCTAGAGGCCTCTGGAGTACCGCAGGAGCCAGTAGTGTTCTGTAGGGCCCCGTAGGGTTCCTTCCGTAGGGGCTGGCAGTGTTCCGTAGGGGCCTGTAGGGTTGTGTAAGTGCCCGCAGCAGTCTGTAGGAGTCTGTGGGATTCTGTAAGGTTCCGGAGGGTTCTGCAGGGTTCCGTAGGGGCCCGTAGAGTTCCGTAGTGGCTGGTAAAGTTCCGTAGGGCCCTGTGGGGTTCTGTATGGACCTGTAGGGTTCCGTAGGGGCCTGCAGGGTTCTGTAAGTGCCCGCAGGTGTCTGTAGGGTTCCATAGGGGTCTGTAGGGTTCCGTAGGCGCCTGCAGTGTTCTGTAGGAGCCCATAGGGTTTTCGTGAGGTTCCGTTGTGTTGCTAAGGGTCTTGTAGAGTGCTGTCGGGTCCTGGAGTATTCTGTAGGGTTCCAGAGGGGCTCGTAGGGTTCCGTGGAAATCTGTAGGCTTCCCTAGGGGCCCGTGGAGTCCCGTAGATTTCCGTAGGGGCCTGTAGGGTTGTGTAAGTGCCCGCAGGGGTTAGTAGGAGCTTGTAGGGTGCCATAAGTTTCCAGAGGGTTGTGTAGGGTTCCGTAGGGGCCTGTGGTGTTCCCTAGGGGCCTGTAGAGTCTCGTACAGTTCCGTCGGGTCCTGTAGGTTTCCATAAGCGCCCGCAGAGGTCTGAAGGGGCCCGTACTGTTCCGTAAGGATCCATAGGGCTCCGTAGAGCTTCGTAGGTTCCCTAGAGGCCTCTGGAGTACCGCAGGAGCCAGTAGTGTTCTGTAGGGCCCCGTAGGGTTCCTTCCGTAGGGGCTGGCAGTGTTCCGTAGGGGCCTGTAGGGTTGTGTAAGTGCCCGCAGCAGTCTGTAGGAGTCTGTGGGATTCTGTAAGGTTCCGGAGGGTTCTGCAGGGTTCCGTAGGGGCCCGTAGAGTTCCGTAGTGGCTGGTAAAGTTCCGTAGGGCCCTGTGGGGTTCTGTATGGACCTGTAGGGTTCCATAGGGGCCTGCAGGGTTCTGTAAGTGCCCGCAGGTGTCTGTAGGGTTCCGTAGGGGTCTGTAGGGTTCCGTAGGCGCCTGCAGTGTTCTGTAGGAGCCCATAGGGTTTTCGTGAGGTTCCGTTGTGTTGCTAAGGGTCTTGTAGAGTGCTGTCGGGTCCTGGAGTATTCTGTAGGGTTCCAGAGGGGCTCGTAGGGTTCCGTCGAAATCTGTAGGCTTCCCTAGGGGCCCGTGGAGTCCCGTAGATTTCCGTAGGGGCCTGTAGGGTTGTGTAAGTGCCCGCAGGGGTTGGTAGGAGCTTGTAGGGTTCCATAAGTTTCCAGAGGGTTGTGTAGGGTTCCGTAGGGGCCTGTGGTGTTCCCTAGGGGCCAGTAGAGTCTCGTACGGTTCCGTAGGGGCCTGTGGTGTTCCCTAGGGGCCTGTAGAGTCTCGTACGGTTCCGTAGGGGTGTTCCCTAGGGGCCTGTAGAGTCTCGTACAGTTCCGTCGGGTCCTGTAGGTTTCCATAAGCGCCCGCAGAGGTCTGAAGGGGCCCGTACTGTTCCGTAAGGATCCATAGGGCTCCGTAGACCTTCGTAGGTTCCCTAGAGGACTGTAGAGTACCGCAGGAGCCAGTAGTGTTCTGTAGGGCTCCGTAGGGTTCCTTCCGTAGGGGCTGGCAGTGTTCCGTAGGGGCCTGTAGGGTTGTGTAAGTGCCTGCAAGGGTCTTTAGGCTTCCGTAGGGGCTGGTAGGGTTCCATAAAGTTCCGCGGGTTCCTGCAGAGTTCTGCAAGTGCCCGCAAGGGCCTGTAGGGGCGCACAGTGTTTCTGTCAGGTTCCGTAGAGTTCCGTAGGGGCCTGTGGTGTTCCCTAGGGGCCTGTAGAGTCTCGTACGGTTCCGTAGGGGCCTGTGGTGTTCCCTAGGGGCCTGTAGAGTCTCGTACAGTTCCGTCGGGTGCTGTAGGTTTCCATAAGCGCCCGCAGACGTCTGAAGGGGCCCGTACTGTTCCGTAAGGATCCATAGGGCTCCGTAGAGCTTCGTAGGTTCCCTAGAGGCCTGTAGAGTACCGCAGCAGCCAGTAGTGTTCTGTAGGGGCCCGTAGATTTCTGTAGTGGCTGGTAAAGTTCTCTAGGGCCCTGTACCGTTCCGTAACTGCCTGCAAGGGTCTTTAGGCTTCCGTAGGGGCTTGTAGGGTTCCATAAAGTTCCGTGGGTTCCTGCAGAGTTCTGCAAGTGCCCGCAAGGGCCTGTAGGGGCCCACAGTGTTTCTGTCAGGTTCCGTAGAGTTCCGTAGGGGCCATAGGTTTCCGTAGCGGCTGGTAGTATTCCATAGGGGTCTGTAGGGTTCCGTAGGCACCTGCAGTGTTCTGTAGGAGCCCATAGGGTTTTCGTGAGGTTCCGTTGTGTTGCTAAGGGTCTTGTAGAGTGCTGTCGGGTCCTGGAGTATTCTGTAGGGTTCCAGAGGGGCTCGTAGGGTTCTGTCGAAATCTGTAGGCTTCCCTAGGGGCCCGTGGAGTCCCGTAGATTTCCGTAGGGGCCTGTAGGGTTGTGTAAGTGCCCGCAGGGGTTGGTAGGAGCTTGTAGGGTGCCATAAGTTTCCAGAGGGTTGTGTAGGGTTCCGCAGGGGCCTGTGGTGTTCCCTAGGGGCCTGTAGAGTCTCGTACGGTTCCGTAGGGGTGTTCCCTAGGGGCCTGTAGAGTCTCGTACAGTTCCGTAGGGTCCTGTAGGTTTCCATAAGCGCCCGCAGAGGTCTGAAGGGGCCCGTACTGTTCCGTAAGGATCCATAGGGTTCCGTAGAGCTTCATAGGTTCCCTAGAGGCCTGTAGAGTACCGCAGGAGCCAGTAGTGTTCTGTAGGGGCCCGTAGGGTTCCTTCCATAGGGGCTGGCAGTGTTCCGTAGGGTCCTCTAGGGTTGAGTAAGTGCCCGCAGGAGTCTGTAGGAATCCGTGGGATTCTGTAAGGTTCTGGAGGGTTCTGCAGGGTTCCGTAGGGGCCCGTAGAGTTCCGTAGTGGCTGGTAAAGTTCCCTAGGGCCCTGTACCGTTCCGTAACTGCCTGCAAGGGTCTTTAGGCTTCCGTAGGGGCTGGTAGCGTTCCATAAAGTTCCGCGGGTTCCTGCAGAGTTCTGCAAGTGCCCGCAAGGGCCTGTAGGGGCGCACAGTGTTTCTGTCAGGTTCCGTAGAGTTCCGTAGGGGCCATAGGTTTCCGTAGCGGCTGGTAGTATTCCGTAGGGGTCTGTAGGGTTCCGTAGGCACCTGCAGTGTTCTGTAGGAGCCCATAGGGTTTTAGTAAGGTTCCGTTGTGTTGCTAAGGGTCTTGTAGAGTGCTGTCGGGTCCTGGAGTATTCTGTAGGATTCCAGAGGGGCTCGTAGGGTTCTGTCGAAATCTGTAGGCTTCCCTAGGGGCCCGTGGAGTCCCGTAGATTTCCGTAGGGGCCTGTAGGGTTGTGTAAGTGCCCGCAGGGGTTGGTAGGAGCTTGTAGGGTGCCATAAGTTTCCAGAGGGTTGTGTAGGGTTCCGTAGGGGCCTGTGGTGTTCCCTAAGGGCCAGTAGAGTCTCGTACGGTTCCGTAGGGGCCTGTGGTGTTCCCTAGGGGCCTGTAGAGTCTCATACAGTTCCGTCGGGTCCTGTAGGTTTCCATAAGCGCCCGCAGAGGTCTGAAGGGGCCCGTACTGTTCCGTAAGGATCCATAGGGCTCCGTAGAGCTTCGTAGGTTCCCTAGAGGCCTGTAGAGTACCGCAGGAGCCAGTAGTGTTCTGTAGGGGCCCGTAGGGTTCCTTCCATAGGGGCTGGCAGTGTTCCATAGGGGCCTGTAGGGTTGTGTAAGTGCCCGCAGCAGTCTGTAGGAGTCTGTGGGATTCTGTAAGGTTCCGGAGGGTTCTGCAGGGTTCCGTAGGGGCCCGTAGAGTTCCGTAGTGGCTGGTAAAGTTCCGTAGGGCCCTGTGGGGTTCTGTATGGACCTGTAGGGTTCCGTAGGGGCCTGCAGGGTTCTGTAAGTGCCCGCAGGTGTCTGTAGGGTTCCGTAGGGGTCTGTAGGGTTCCGTAGGCGCCTGCAGTGTTCTGTAGGAGCCCATAGGGTTTTCGTGAGGTTCCGTTGTGTTGCTAAGGGTCTTGTAGAGTGCTGTCGGGTCCTGGAGTATTCTGTAGGGTTCCAGAGGGGCTCGTAGGGTTCCGTCGAAATCTGTAGGCTTCCCTAGGGGCCCGTGGAGTCCCGTAGATTTCCGTAGGGGCCTGTAGGGTTGTGTAAGTGCCCGCAGGGGTTAGTAGGAGCTTGTAGGGTGCCATAAGTTTCCAGAGGGTTGTGTAGGGTTCCGTAGGGGCCTGTGGTGTTCCCTAGGGGCCTGTAGAGTCTCGTACAGTTCCGTCGGGTCCTGTAGGTTTCCATAAGCGCCCGCAGAGGTCTGAAGGGGCCCGTACTGTTCCGTAAGGATCCATAGGGCTCCGTAGAGCTTCGTAGGTTCCCTAGAGGCCTGTAGAGTACCGCAGGAGCCAGTAGTGTTCTGTAGGGGCCCGTAGGGTTCCTTCCATAGGGGCTGGCAGTGTTCCGTAGGGTCCTCTAGGGTTGAGTAAGTGCCCGCAGGAGTCTGTAGGAATCCGTGGGATTCTGTAAGGTTCTGGAGGGTTCTGCAGGGTTCCGTAGGGGCCCGTAGAGTTCCGTAGTGGCTGGTAAAGTTCCCTAGGGCCCTGTACCGTTCCGTAACTGCCTGCAAGGGTCTTTAGGCTTCCGTAGGGGCTGGTAGGGTTCCATAAAGTTCCGCGGGTTCCTGCAGAGTTCTGCAAGTGCCCGCAAGGGCCTGTAGGGGCGCACAGTGTTTCTGTCAGGTTCCGTAGAGTTCCGTAGGGGCCATAGGTTTCCGTAGAGGCTGGTAGTATTCCGTAGGGGTCTGTAGGGTTCCGTAGGCGCCTGCAGTGTTCTGTAGGAGCCCATAGGGTTTTCGTGAGGTTCCGTTGTGTTGCTAAGGGTCTTGTAGAGTGCTGTCGGGTCCTGGAGTATTCTGTAGGGTTCCAGAGGGGCTCGTAGGGTTCCGTCGAAATCTGTAGGCTTCCCTAGGGGCCCGTGGAGTCCTGTAGATTTCCGTAGGGGCCTGTAGGGTTGTGTAAGTGCCCGCAGGGGTTGGTAGGAGCTTGTAGGGTGCCATAAGTTTCCAGAGGGTTGTGTAGGGTTCCGTAGGGGCCTGTGGTGTTCCCTAGGGGCCTGTAGAGTCTCGTACGGTTCCGTAGGGGCCTGTGGTGTTCCCTAGGGGCCTGTAGAGTCTCGTACAGTTCCGTAGGGTCCTGTAGGTTTCCATAAGCGCCTGCAGAGGTCTGAAGGGGCCCGTACTGTTCCGTAAGGATCCATAGGGCTCCGTAGAGCTTCGTAGGTTCCCTAGAGGCCTCTGGAGTACCGCAGGAGCCAGTAGTGTTCTGTAGGGCCCCGTAGGGTTCCTTCCGTAGGGGCTGGCAGTGTTCCGTAGGGGCCTGTAGGGTTGTGTAAGTGCCCGCAGCAGTCTGTAGGAGTCTGTGGGATTCTGTAAGGTTCCGGAGGGTTCTGCAGGGTTCCGTAGGGGCCCGTAGAGTTCCGTAGTGGCTGGTAAAGTTCCGTAGGGCCCTGTGGGGTTCTGTATGGACCTGTAGGGTTCCGTAGGGGCCTGCAGGGTTCTGTAAGTGCCCGCAGGTGTCTGTAGGGTTCCATAGGGGTCTGTAGGGTTCCGTAGGCGCCTGCAGTGTTCTGTAGGAGCCCATAGGGTTTTCGTGAGGTTCCGTTGTGTTGCTAAGGGTCTTGTAGAGTGCTGTCGGGTCCTGGAGTATTCTGTAGGGTTCCAGAGGGGCTCGTAGGGTTCCGTCGAAATCTGTAGGCTTCCCTAGGGGCCCGTGGAGTCCCGTAGATTTCCGTAGGGGCCTGTAGGGTTGTGTAAGTGCCCGCAGGGGTTAGTAGGAGCTTGTAGGGTGCCATAAGTTTCCAGAGGGTTGTGTAGGGTTCCGTAGGGGCCTGTGGTGTTCCCTAGGGGCCTGTAGAGTCTCGTACAGTTCCGTCGGGTCCTGTAGGTTTCCATAAGCGCCCGCAGAGGTCTGAAGGGGCCCGTACTGTTCCGTAAGGATCCATAGGGCTCCGTAGAGCTTCGTAGGTTCCCTAGAGGCCTCTGGAGTACCGCAGGAGCCAGTAGTGTTCTGTAGGGCCCCGTAGGGTTCCTTCCATAGGGGCTGGCAGTGTTCCGTAGGGGCCTGTAGGGTTGTGTAAGTGCCCGCAGCAGTCTGTAGGAGTCTGTGGGATTCTGTAAGGTTCCGGAGGGTTCTGCAGGGTTCCGTAGGGGCCCGTAGAGTTCCGTAGTGGCTGGTAAAGTTCCGTAGGGCCCTGTGGGGTTCTGTATGGACCTGTAGGGTTCCATAGGGGCCTGCAGGGTTCTGTAAGTGCCCGCAGGTGTCTGTAGGGTTCCGTAGGGGTCTGTAGGGTTCCGTAGGCGCCTGCAGTGTTCTGTAGGAGCCCATAGGGTTTTCGTGAGGTTCCGTTGTGTTGCTAAGGGTCTTGTAGAGTGCTGTCGGGTCCTGGAGTATTCTGTAGGGTTCCAGAGGGGCTCGTAGGGTTCCGTCGAAATCTGTAGGCTTCCCTAGGGGCCCGTGGAGTCCCGTAGATTTCCGTAGGGGCCTGTAGGGTTGTGTAAGTGCCCGCAGGGGTTGGTAGGAGCTTGTAGGGTTCCATAAGTTTCCAGAGGGTTGTGTAGGGTTCCGTAGGGGCCTGTGGTGTTCCCTAGGGGCCAGTAGAGTCTCGTACGGTTCCGTAGGGGCCTGTGGTGTTCCCTAGGGGCCTGTAGAGTCTCGTACGGTTCCGTAGGGGTGTTCCCTAGGGGCCTGTAGAGTCTCGTACAGTTCCGTAGGGTCCTGTAGGTTTCCATAAGCGCCCGCAGAGGTCTGAAGGGGCCCGTACTGTTCCGTAAGGATCCATAGGGCTCCGTAGACCTTCGTAGGTTCCCTAGAGGACTGTAGAGTACCGCAGGAGCCAGTAGTGTTCTGTAGGGCTCCGTAGGGTTCCTTCCGTAGGGGCTGGCAGTGTTCCGTAGGGGCCTGTAGGGTTGTGTAAGTGCCTGCAAGGGTCTTTAGGCTTCCGTAGGGGCTGGTAGGGTTCCATAAAGTTCCGCGGGTTCCTGCAGAGTTCTGCAAGTGCCCGCAAGGGCCTGTAGGGGCGCACAGTGTTTCTGTCAGGTTCCGTAGAGTTCCGTAGGGGCCTGTGGTGTTCCCTAGGGGCCTGTAGAGTCTCGTACGGTTCCGTAGGGGCCTGTGGTGTTCCCTAGGGGCCTGTAGAGTCTCGTACAGTTCCGTCGGGTGCTGTAGGTTTCCATAAGCGCCCGCAGACGTCTGAAGGGGCCCGTACTGTTCCGTAAGGATCCATAGGGCTCCGTAGAGCTTCGTAGGTTCCCTAGAGGCCTGTAGAGTACCGCAGCAGCCAGTAGTGTTCTGTAGGGGCCCGTAGATTTCTGTAGTGGCTGGTAAAGTTCTCTAGGGCCCTGTACCGTTCCGTAACTGCCTGCAAGGGTCTTTAGGCTTCCGTAGGGGCTTGTAGGGTTCCATAAAGTTCCGTGGGTTCCTGCAGAGTTCTGCAAGTGCCCGCAAGGGCCTGTAGGGGCCCACAGTGTTTCTGTCAGGTTCCGTAGAGTTCCGTAGGGGCCATAGGCTTCCGTAGCGGCTGGTAGTATTCCATAGGGGTCTGTAGGGTTCCGTAGGCACCTGCAGTGTTCTGTAGGAGCCCATAGGGTTTTCGTGAGGTTCCGTTGTGTTGCTAAGGGTCTTGTAGAGTGCTGTCGGGTCCTGGAGTATTCTGTAGGGTTCCAGAGGGGCTCGTAGGGTTCTGTCGAAATCTGTAGGCTTCCCTAGGGGCCCGTGGAGTCCCGTAGATTTCCGTAGGGGCCTGTAGGGTTGTGTAAGTGCCCGCAGGGGTTGGTAGGAGCTTGTAGGGTGCCATAAGTTTCCAGAGGGTTGTGTAGGGTTCCGTAGGGGCCTGTGGTGTTCCCTAGGGGCCTGTAGAGTCTCGTACGGTTCCGTAGGGGTGTTCCCTAGGGGCCTGTAGAGTCTCGTACAGTTCCGTAGGGTCCTGTAGGTTTCCATAAGCGCCCGCAGAGGTCAGAAGGGGCCCGTACTGTTCCGTAAGGATCCATAGGGTTCCGTAGAGCTTCATAGGTTCCCTAGAGGCCTGTAGAGTACCGCAGGAGCCAGTAGTGTTCTGTAGGGGCCCGTAGGGTTCCTTCCATAGGGGCTGGCAGTGTTCCGTAGGGTCCTCTAGGGTTGAGTAAGTGCCCGCAGGAGTCTGTAGGAATCCGTGGGATTCTGTAAGGTTCTGGAGGGTTCTGCAGGGTTCCGTAGGGGCCCGTAGAGTTCCGTAGTGGCTGGTAAAGTTCCCTAGGGCCCTGTACCGTTCCGTAACTGCCTGCAAGGGTCTTTAGGCTTCCGTAGGGGCTGGTAGCGTTCCATAAAGTTCCGTGGGTTCCTGCAGAGTTCTGCAAGTGCCCGCAAGGGCCTGTAGGGGCCCACAGTGTTTCTGTCAGGTTCCGTAGAGTTCCGTAGGGGCCATAGGTTTCCGTAGCGGCTGGTAGTATTCCGTAGGGGTCTGTAGGGTTCCGTAGGCACCTGCAGTGTTCTGTAGGAGCCCATAGGGTTTTAGTAAGGTTCCGTTGTGTTGCTAAGGGTCTTGTAGAGTGCTGTCGGGTCCTGGAGTATTCTGTAGGATTCCAGAGGGGCTCGTAGGGTTCTGTCGAAATCTGTAGGCTTCCCTAGGGGCCCGTGGAGTCCCGTAGATTTCCGTAGGGGCCTGTAGGGTTGTGTAAGTGCCCGCAGGGGTTGGTAGGAGCTTGTAGGGTGCCATAAGTTTCCAGAGGGTTGTGTAGGGTTCCGTAGGGGCCTGTGGTGTTCCCTAAGGGCCAGTAGAGTCTCGTACGGTTCCGTAGGGGCCTGTGGTGTTCCCTAGGGGCCTGTAGAGTCTCATACAGTTCCGTCGGGTCCTGTAGGTTTCCATAAGCGCCCGCAGAGGTCTGAAGGGGCCCGTACTGTTCCGTAAGGATCCATAGGGCTCCGTAGAGCTTCGTAGGTTCCCTAGAGGCCTGTAGAGTACCGCAGGAGCCAGTAGTGTTCTGTAGGGGCCCGTAGGGTTCCTTCCATAGGGGCTGGCAGTGTTCCATAGGGGCCTGTAGGGTTGTGTAAGTGCCCGCAGCAGTCTGTAGGAGTCTGTGGGATTCTGTAAGGTTCCGGAGGGTTCTGCAGGGTTCCGTAGGGGCCCGTAGAGTTCCGTAGTGGCTGGTAAAGTTCCGTAGGGCCCTGTGGGGTTCTGTATGGACCTGTAGGGTTCCGTAGGGGCCTGCAGGGTTCTGTAAGTGCCCGCAGGTGTCTGTAGGGTTCCGTAGGGGTCTGTAGGGTTCCGTAGGCGCCTGCAGTGTTCTGTAGGAGCCCATAGGGTTTTCGTGAGGTTCCGTTGTGTTGCTAAGGGTCTTGTAGAGTGCTGTCGGGTCCTGGAGTATTCTGTAGGGTTCCAGAGGGGCTCGTAGGGTTCCGTCGAAATCTGTAGGCTTCCCTAGGGGCCCGTGGAGTCCCGTAGATTTCCGTAGGGGCCTGTAGGGTTGTGTAAGTGCCCGCAGGGGTTAGTAGGAGCTTGTAGGGTGCCATAAGTTTCCAGAGGGTTGTGTAGGGTTCCGTAGGGGCCTGTGGTGTTCCCTAGGGGCCTGTAGAGTCTCGTACAGTTCCGTCGGGTCCTGTAGGTTTCCATAAGCGCCCGCAGAGGTCTGAAGGGGCCCGTACTGTTCCGTAAGGATCCATAGGGCTCCGTAGAGCTTCGTAGGTTCCCTAGAGGCCTGTAGAGTACCGCAGGAGCCAGTAGTGTTCTGTAGGGGCCCGTAGGGTTCCTTCCATAGGGGCTGGCAGTGTTCCGTAGGGTCCTCTAGGGTTGAGTAAGTGCCCGCAGGAGTCTGTAGGAATCCGTGGGATTCTGTAAGGTTCTGGAGGGTTCTGCAGGGTTCCGTAGGGGCCCGTAGAGTTCCGTAGTGGCTGGTAAAGTTCCCTAGGGCCCTGTACCGTTCCGTAACTGCCTGCAAGGGTCTTTAGGCTTCCGTAGGGGCTGGTAGGGTTCCATAAAGTTCCGCGGGTTCCTGCAGAGTTCTGCAAGTGCCCGCAAGGGCCTGTAGGGGCGCACAGTGTTTCTGTCAGGTTCCGTAGAGTTCCGTAGGGGCCATAGGTTTCCGTAGAGGCTGGTAGTATTCCGTAGGGGTCTGTAGGGTTCCGTAGGCGCCTGCAGTGTTCTGTAGGAGCCCATAGGGTTTTCGTGAGGTTCCGTTGTGTTGCTAAGGGTCTTGTAGAGTGCTGTCGGGTCCTGGAGTATTCTGTAGGGTTCCAGAGGGGCTCGTAGGGTTCCGTCGAAATCTGTAGGCTTCCCTAGGGGCCCGTGGAGTCCTGTAGATTTCCGTAGGGGCCTGTAGGGTTGTGTAAGTGCCCGCAGGGGTTGGTAGGAGCTTGTAGGGTGCCATAAGTTTCCAGAGGGTTGTGTAGGGTTCCGTAGGGGCCTGTGGTGTTCCCTAGGGGCCTGTAGAGTCTCGTACGGTTCCGTAGGGGCCTGTGGTGTTCCCTAGGGGCCTGTAGAGTCTCGTACAGTTCCGTAGGGTCCTGTAGGTTTCCATAAGCGCCTGCAGAGGTCTGAAGGGGCCCGTACTGTTCCGTAAGGATCCATAGGGCTCCGTAGAGCTTCGTAGGTTCCCTAGAGGCCTCTGGAGTACCGCAGGAGCCAGTAGTGTTCTGTAGGGCCCCGTAGGGTTCCTTCCGTAGGGGCTGGCAGTGTTCCGTAGGGGCCTGTAGGGTTGTGTAAGTGCCCGCAGCAGTCTGTAGGAGTCTGTGGGATTCTGTAAGGTTCCGGAGGGTTCTGCAGGGTTCCGTAGGGGCCCGTAGAGTTCCGTAGTGGCTGGTAAAGTTCCGTAGGGCCCTGTGGGGTTCTGTATGGACCTGTAGGGTTCCGTAGGGGCCTGCAGGGTTCTGTAAGTGCCCGCAGGTGTCTGTAGGGTTCCATAGGGGTCTGTAGGGTTCCGTAGGCGCCTGCAGTGTTCTGTAGGAGCCCATAGGGTTTTCGTGAGGTTCCGTTGTGTTGCTAAGGGTCTTGTAGAGTGCTGTCGGGTCCTGGAGTATTCTGTAGGGTTCCAGAGGGGCTCGTAGGGTTCCGTCGAAATCTGTAGGCTTCCCTAGGGGCCCGTGGAGTCCCGTAGATTTCCGTAGGGGCCTGTAGGGTTGTGTAAGTGCCCGCAGGGGTTAGTAGGAGCTTGTAGGGTGCCATAAGTTTCCAGAGGGTTGTGTAGGGTTCCGTAGGGGCCTGTGGTGTTCCCTAGGGGCCTGTAGAGTCTCGTACAGTTCCGTCGGGTCCTGTAGGTTTCCATAAGCGCCCGCAGAGGTCTGAAGGGGCCCGTACTGTTCCGTAAGGATCCATAGGGCTCCGTAGAGCTTCGTAGGTTCCCTAGAGGCCTCTGGAGTACCGCAGGAGCCAGTAGTGTTCTGTAGGGCCCCGTAGGGTTCCTTCCGTAGGGGCTGGCAGTGTTCCGTAGGGGCCTGTAGGGTTGTGTAAGTGCCCGCAGCAGTCTGTAGGAGTCTGTGGGATTCTGTAAGGTTCCGGAGGGTTCTGCAGGGTTCCGTAGGGGCCCGTAGAGTTCCGTAGTGGCTGGTAAAGTTCCGTAGGGCCCTGTGGGGTTCTGTATGGACCTGTAGGGTTCCATAGGGGCCTGCAGGGTTCTGTAAGTGCCCGCAGGTGTCTGTAGGGTTCCGTAGGGGTCTGTAGGGTTCCGTAGGCGCCTGCAGTGTTCTGTAGGAGCCCATAGGGTTTTCGTGAGGTTCCGTTGTGTTGCTAAGGGTCTTGTAGAGTGCTGTCGGGTCCTGGAGTATTCTGTAGGGTTCCAGAGGGGCTCGTAGGGTTCCGTCGAAATCTGTAGGCTTCCCTAGGGGCCCGTGGAGTCCCGTAGATTTCCGTAGGGGCCTGTAGGGTTGTGTAAGTGCCCGCAGGGGTTGGTAGGAGCTTGTAGGGTTCCATAAGTTTCCAGAGGGTTGTGTAGGGTTCCGTAGGGGCCTGTGGTGTTCCCTAGGGGCCAGTAGAGTCTCGTACGGTTCCGTAGGGGCCTGTGGTGTTCCCTAGGGGCCTGTAGAGTCTCGTACGGTTCCGTAGGGGTGTTCCCTAGGGGCCTGTAGAGTCTCGTACAGTTCCGTCGGGTCCTGTAGGTTTCCATAAGCGCCCGCAGAGGTCTGAAGGGGCCCGTACTGTTCCGTAAGGATCCATAGGGCTCCGTAGACCTTCGTAGGTTCCCTAGAGGACTGTAGAGTACCGCAGGAGCCAGTAGTGTTCTGTAGGGCTCCGTAGGGTTCCTTCCGTAGGGGCTGGCAGTGTTCCGTAGGGGCCTGTAGGGTTGTGTAAGTGCCTGCAAGGGTCTTTAGGCTTCCGTAGGGGCTGGTAGGGTTCCATAAAGTTCCGCGGGTTCCTGCAGAGTTCTGCAAGTGCCCGCAAGGGCCTGTAGGGGCGCACAGTGTTTCTGTCAGGTTCCGTAGAGTTCCGTAGGGGCCTGTGGTGTTCCCTAGGGGCCTGTAGAGTCTCGTACGGTTCCGTAGGGGCCTGTGGTGTTCCCTAGGGGCCTGTAGAGTCTCGTACAGTTCCGTCGGGTGCTGTAGGTTTCCATAAGCGCCCGCAGACGTCTGAAGGGGCCCGTACTGTTCCGTAAGGATCCATAGGGCTCCGTAGAGCTTCGTAGGTTCCCTAGAGGCCTGTAGAGTACCGCAGCAGCCAGTAGTGTTCTGTAGGGGCCCGTAGATTTCTGTAGTGGCTGGTAAAGTTCTCTAGGGCCCTGTACCGTTCCGTAACTGCCTGCAAGGGTCTTTAGGCTTCCGTAGGGGCTTGTAGGGTTCCATAAAGTTCCGTGGGTTCCTGCAGAGTTCTGCAAGTGCCCGCAAGGGCCTGTAGGGGCCCACAGTGTTTCTGTCAGGTTCCGTAGAGTTCCGTAGGGGCCATAGGCTTCCGTAGCGGCTGGTAGTATTCCATAGGGGTCTGTAGGGTTCCGTAGGCACCTGCAGTGTTCTGTAGGAGCCCATAGGGTTTTCGTGAGGTTCCGTTGTGTTGCTAAGGGTCTTGTAGAGTGCTGTCGGGTCCTGGAGTATTCTGTAGGGTTCCAGAGGGGCTCGTAGGGTTCTGTCGAAATCTGTAGGCTTCCCTAGGGGCCCGTGGAGTCCCGTAGATTTCCGTAGGGGCCTGTAGGGTTGTGTAAGTGCCCGCAGGGGTTGGTAGGAGCTTGTAGGGTGCCATAAGTTTCCAGAGGGTTGTGTAGGGTTCCGTAGGGGCCTGTGGTGTTCCCTAGGGGCCTGTAGAGTCTCGTACGGTTCCGTAGGGGTGTTCCCTAGGGGCCTGTAGAGTCTCGTACAGTTCCGTAGGGTCCTGTAGGTTTCCATAAGCGCCCGCAGAGGTCAGAAGGGGCCCGTACTGTTCCGTAAGGATCCATAGGGTTCCGTAGAGCTTCATAGGTTCCCTAGAGGCCTGTAGAGTACCGCAGGAGCCAGTAGTGTTCTGTAGGGGCCCGTAGGGTTCCTTCCATAGGGGCTGGCAGTGTTCCGTAGGGTCCTCTAGGGTTGAGTAAGTGCCCGCAGGAGTCTGTAGGAATCCGTGGGATTCTGTAAGGTTCTGGAGGGTTCTGCAGGGTTCCGTAGGGGCCCGTAGAGTTCCGTAGTGGCTGGTAAAGTTCCCTAGGGCCCTGTACCGTTCCGTAACTGCCTGCAAGGGTCTTTAGGCTTCCGTAGGGGCTGGTAGCGTTCCATAAAGTTCCGCGGGTTCCTGCAGAGTTCTGCAAGTGCCCGCAAGGGCCTGTAGGGGCGCACAGTGTTTCTGTCAGGTTCCGTAGAGTTCCGTAGGGGCCATAGGTTTCCGTAGCGGCTGGTAGTATTCCGTAGGGGTCTGTAGGGTTCCGTAGGCACCTGCAGTGTTCTGTAGGAGCCCATAGGGTTTTAGTAAGGTTCCGTTGTGTTGCTAAGGGTCTTGTAGAGTGCTGTCGGGTCCTGGAGTATTCTGTAGGATTCCAGAGGGGCTCGTAGGGTTCTGTCGAAATCTGTAGGCTTCCCTAGGGGCCCGTGGAGTCCCGTAGATTTCCGTAGGGGCCTGTAGGGTTGTGTAAGTGCCCGCAGGGGTTGGTAGGAGCTTGTAGGGTGCCATAAGTTTCCAGAGGGTTGTGTAGGGTTCCGTAGGGGCCTGTGGTGTTCCCTAAGGGCCAGTAGAGTCTCGTACGGTTCCGTAGGGGCCTGTGGTGTTCCCTAGGGGCCTGTAGAGTCTCATACAGTTCCGTCGGGTCCTGTAGGTTTCCATAAGCGCCCGCAGAGGTCTGAAGGGGCCCGTACTGTTCCGTAAGGATCCATAGGGCTCCGTAGAGCTTCGTAGGTTCCCTAGAGGCCTGTAGAGTACCGCAGGAGCCAGTAGTGTTCTGTAGGGGCCCGTAGGGTTCCTTCCATAGGGGCTGGCAGTGTTCCATAGGGGCCTGTAGGGTTGTGTAAGTGCCCGCAGCAGTCTGTAGGAGTCTGTGGGATTCTGTAAGGTTCCGGAGGGTTCTGCAGGGTTCCGTAGGGGCCCGTAGAGTTCCGTAGTGGCTGGTAAAGTTCCGTAGGGCCCTGTGGGGTTCTGTATGGACCTGTAGGGTTCCGTAGGGGCCTGCAGGGTTCTGTAAGTGCCCGCAGGTGTCTGTAGGGTTCCGTAGGGGTCTGTAGGGTTCCGTAGGCGCCTGCAGTGTTCTGTAGGAGCCCATAGGGTTTTCGTGAGGTTCCGTTGTGTTGCTAAGGGTCTTGTAGAGTGCTGTCGGGTCCTGGAGTATTCTGTAGGGTTCCAGAGGGGCTCGTAGGGTTCCGCAGAAATCTGTAGGCTTCCCTAGGGGCCCGTGGAGTCCCGTAGATTTCCGTAGGGGCCTGTAGGGTTGTGTAAGTGCCCGCAGGGGTTAGTAGGAGCTTGTAGGGTGCCATAAGTTTCCAGAGGGTTGTGTAGGGTTCCGTAGGGGCCTGTGGTGTTCCCTAGGGGCCAGTAGAGTCTCGTACGGTTCCGTAGGGGCCTGTGGTGTTCCCTAGGGGCCTGTAGAGTCTCGTACGGTTCCGTAGGGGTGTTCCCTAGGGGCCTGTAGAGTCTCGTACAGTTCCGTAGGGTCCTGTAGGTTTCCATAAGCGCCCGCAGAGGTCTGAAGGGGCCCGTACTGTTCCGTAAGGATCCATAGGGCTCCGTAGACCTTCGTAGGTTCCCTAGAGGACTGTAGAGTACCGCAGGAGCCAGTAGTGTTCTGTAGGGCCCCGTAGGGTTCCTTCCGTAGGGGCTGGCAGTGTTCCGTAGGGGCCTGTAGGGTTGTGTAAGTGCCTGCAAGGGTCTTTAGGCTTCCGTAGGGGCTGGTAGGGTTCCATAAAGTTCCGCGGGTTCCTGCAGAGTTCTGCAAGTGCCCGCAAGGGCCTGTAGGGGCGCACAGTGTTTCTGTCAGGTTCCGTAGAGTTCCGTAGGGGCCTGTGGTGTTCCCTAGGGGCCTGTAGAGTCTCGTACGGTTCCGTAGGGGCCTGTGGTGTTCCCTAGGGGCCTGTAGAGTCTCGTACAGTTCCGTCGGGTGCTGTAGGTTTCCATAAGCGCCCGCAGACGTCTGAAGGGGCCCGTACTGTTCCGTAAGGATCCATAGGGCTCCGTAGAGCTTCGTAGGTTCCCTAGAGGCCTGTAGAGTACCGCAGCAGCCAGTAGTGTTCTGTAGGGGCCCGTAGATTTCTGTAGTGGCTGGTAAAGTTCTCTAGGGCCCTGTACCGTTCCGTAACTGCCTGCAAGGGTCTTTAGGCTTCCGTAGGGGCTTGTAGGGTTCCATAAAGTTCCGTGGGTTCCTGCAGAGTTCTGCAAGTGCCCGCAAGGGCCTGTAGGGGCGCACAGTGTTTCTGTCAGGTTCCGTAGAGTTCCGTAGGGGCCATAGGCTTCAGTAGCGGCTGGTAGTATTCCATAGGGGTCTGTAGGGTTCCGTAGGCACCTGCAGTGTTCTGTAGGAGCCCATAGGGTTTTCGTGAGGTTCCGTTGTGTTGCTAAGGGTCTTGTAGAGTGCTGTCGGGTCCTGGAGTATTCTGTAGGGTTCCAGAGGGGCTCGTAGGGTTCTGTCGAAATCTGTAGGCTTCCCTAGGGGCCCGTGGAGTCCCGTAGATTTCCGTAGGGGCCTGTAGGGTTGTGTAAGTGCCCGCAGGGGTTGGTAGGAGCTTGTAGGGTGCCATAAGTTTCCAGAGGGTTGTGTAGGGTTCCGTAGGGGCCTGTGGTGTTCCCTAGGGGCCTGTAGAGTCTCGTACGGTTCCGTAGGGGTGTTCCCTAGGGGCCTGTAGAGTCTCGTACAGTTCCGTAGGGTCCTGTAGGTTTCCATAAGCGCCCGCAGAGGTCTGAAGGGGCCCGTACTGTTCCGTAAGGATCCATAGGGCTCCGTAGAGCTTCGTAGGTTCCCTAGAGGCCTCTGGAGTACCGCAGGAGCCAGTAGTGTTCTGTAGGGCCCCGTAGGGTTCCTTCCATAGGGGCTGGCAGTGTTCCGTAGGGGCCTGTAGGGTTGTGTAAGTGCCCGCAGCAGTCTGTAGGAGTCTGTGGGATTCTGTAAGGTTCCGGAGGGTTCTGCAGGGTTCCGTAGGGGCCCGTAGAGTTCCGTAGTGGCTGGTAAAGTTCCGTAGGGCCCTGTGGGGTTCTGTATGGACCTGTAGGGTTCCGTAGGGGCCTGCAGGGTTCTGTAAGTGCCCGCAGGTGTCTGTAGGGTTCCATAGGGGTCTGTAGGGTTCCGTAGGCGCCTGCAGTGTTCTGTAGGAGCCCATAGGGTTTTCGTGAGGTTCCGTTGTGTTGCTAAGGGTCTTGTAGAGTGCTGTCGGGTCCTGGAGTATTCTGTAGGGTTCCAGAGGGGCTCGTAGGGTTCCGTCGAAATCTGTAGGCTTCCCAAGGGGCCCGTGGAGTCCCGTAGATTTCTGTAGGGGCCTGTAGGGTTGTGTAAGTGCCCGCAGGGGTTAGTAGGAGCTTGTAGGGTGCCATAAGTTTCCAGAGGGTTGTGTAGGGTTCCGTATAGGCCTGTGGTGTTCCCTAGGGGCCTGTAGAGTCTCGTAGAGTTCCGTAGGGTCCTGTAGGTTTCCATAAGCGCCCGCAGAGGTCAGAAGGGGCCCGTACTGTTCCGTAAGGATCCATAGGGTTCCGTAGAGCTTCGTAGGTTCCCTAGAGGCCTGTAGAGTACCGCAGGAGCCAGTAGTGTTCTGTAGGGGCCCGTAGGGTTCCTTCAATAGGGGCTGGCAGTGTTCCGTAGGGTCCTCTAGGGTTGAGTAAGTGCCCGCAGGAGTCTGTAGGAATCCGTGGGATTCTGTAAGGTTCTGGAGGGTTCTGCAGGGTTCCGTAGGGGCCCGTAGAGTTCCGTAGTGGCTGGTAAAGTTCCCTAGGGCCCTGTACCGTTCCGTAACTGCCTGCAAGGGTCTTTAGGCTTCCGTAGGGGCTGGTAGCGTTCCATAAAGTTCCGCGGGTTCCTGCAGAGTTCTGCAAGTGCCCGCAAGGGCCTGTAGGGGCGCACAGTGTTTCTGTCAGGTTCCGTAGAGTTCCGTAGGGGCCATAGGTTTCCGTAGCGGCTGGTAGTATTCCGTAGGGGTCTGTAGGGTTCCGTAGGCACCTGCAGTGTTCTGTAGGAGCCCATAGGGTTTTAGTAAGGTTCCGTTGTGTTGCTAAGGGTCTTGTAGAGTGCTGTCGGGTCCTGGAGTATTCTGTAGGATTCCAGAGGGGCTCGTAGGGTTCTGTCGAAATCTGTAGGCTTCCCTAGGGGCCCGTGGAGTCCCGTAGATTTCCGTAGGGGCCTGTAGGGTTGTGTAAGTGCCCGCAGGGGTTGGTAGGAGCTTGTAGGGTGCCATAAGTTTCCAGAGGGTTGTGTAGGGTTCCGTAGGGGCCTGTGGTGTTCCCTAAGGGCCAGTAGAGTCTCGTACGGTTCCGTAGGGGCCTGTGGTGTTCCCTAGAGGCCTGTAGAGTCTCATACAGTTCCGTCGGGTCCTGTAGGTTTCCATAAGCGCCCGCAGAGGTCTGAAGGGGCCCGTACTGTTCCGTAAGGATCCATAGGGCTCCGTAGAGCTTCGTAGGTTCCCTAGAGGCCTGTAGAGTACCGCAGGAGCCAGTAGTGTTCTGTAGGGGCCCGTAGGGTTCCTTCCATAGGGGCTGGCAGTGTTCCGTAGGGTCCTCTAGGGTTGAGTAAGTGCCCGCAGGAGTCTGTAGGAATCCGTGGGATTCTGTAAGGTTCTGGAGGGTTCTGCAGGGTTCCGTAGGGGCCCGTAGAGTTCCGTAGTGGCTGGTAAAGTTCCCTAGGGCCCTGTACCGTTCCGTAACTGCCTGCAAGGGTCTTTAGGCTTCCGTAGGGGCTTGTAGGGTTCCATAAAGTTCCGCGGGTTCCTGCAGCGTTCTGCAAGTGCCCGCAAGGGCCTGTAGGGGCGCACAGTGTTTCTGTCAGGTTCCGTAGAGTTCCGTAGGGGCCATAGGTTTCCGTAGCGGCTGGTAGTATTCCGTAGGGGTCTGTAGGGTTCCGTAGGCACCTGCAGTGTTCTGTAGGAGCCCATAGGGTTTTCGTGAGGTTCCGTTGTGTTGCTAAGGGTCTTGTAGAGTGCTGTCGGGTCCTGGAGTATTCTGTAGGGTTCCAGAGGGGCTCGTAGGGTTCTGTCGAAATCTGTAGGCTTCCCTAGGGGCCCGTGGAGTCCCGTAGATTTCCGTAGGGGCCTGTAGGGTTGTGTAAGTGCCCGCAGGGGTTGGTAGGAGCTTGTAGGGTGCCATAAGTTTCCAGAGGGTTGTGTAGGGTTCCGTAGGGGCCTGTGGTGTTCCCTAAGGGCCAGTAGAGTCTCGTACGGTTCCGTAGGGGCCTGTGGTGTTCCCTAGGGGCCTGTAGAGTCTCATACAGTTCCGTCGGGTCCTGTAGGTTTCCATAAGCGCCCGCAGAGGTCTGAAGGGGCCCGTACTGTTCCGTAAGGATCCATAGGGCTCCGTAGAGCTTCGTAGGTTCCCTAGAGGCCTGTAGAGTACCGCAGGAGCCAGTAGTGTTCTGTAGGGGCCCATAGGGTTCCTTCCATAGGGGCTGGCAGTGTTCCGTAGAGGCCTGTAGGGCTGTGTAAGTGCCCGCAGGAGTCTGTAGGAGTCTGTGGGATTCTGTAAGGTTCCGGAGGGTTCTGCAGGGTTCCGTAGGGGCCCGTAGAGTTCCGTAGTGGCTGGTAAAGTTCCGTAGGGCCCTGTGGGGTTCTGTATGGACCTGTAGGGTTCCGTAGGGGCCTGCAGGGTTCTGTAAGTGCCCGCAGGTGTCTGTAGGGTTCCGTAGGGGTCTGTAGGGTTCCATAGGCGCCTGCAGTGTTCTGTAGGAGCCCATAGGGTTTTCGTGAGGTTCCGTTGTGTTGCTAAGGGTCTTGTAGAGTGCTGTCGGGTCCTGGAGTATTCTGTAGGGTTCCAGAGGGGCTCGTAGGGTTCCGTGGAAATCTGTAGGCTTCCCTAGGGGTCCGTGGAGTCCCGTAGATTTCTGTAGGGGCCTGTAGGGTTGTGTAAGTGCCCGCAGGGGTTGGTAGGAGCTTGTAGGGTGCCATAAGTTTCCAGAGGGTTGTGTAGGGTTCCGTAGGGGCCTGTGGTGTTCCCTAGGGGCCTGTAGAGTCTCGTACAGTTCCGTAGGGTCCTGTAGGTTTCCATAAGCGCCCGCAGAGGTCTGAAGGGGCCCGTACTGTTCCGTAAGGATCCATAGGGCTCCGTAGACCTTCGTAGGTTCCCTAGAGGACTGTAGAGTACCGCAGGAGCCAGTAGTGTTCTGTAGGGCCCCGTAGGGTTCCTTCCGTAGGGGCTGGCAGTGTTCCGTAGGGGCCTGTAGGGTTGTGTAAGTGCCTGCAAGGGTCTTTAGGCTTCCGTAGGGGCTGGTAGGGTTCCATAAAGTTCCGCGGGTTCCTGCAGAGTTCTGCAAGTGCCCGCAAGGGCCTGTAGGGGCGCACAGTGTTTCTGTCAGGTTCCGTAGAGTTCCGTAGGGGCCATAGGTTTCCGTAGCGGCTGGTAGTATTCCGTAGGGGTCTGTAGGGTTCCGTAGGCACCTGCAGTGTTCTGTAGGAGCCCATAGGGTTTTAGTAAGGTTCCGTTGTGTTGCTAAGGGTCTTGTAGAGTGCTGTCGGGTCCTGGAGTATTCTGTAGGATTCCAGAGGGGCTCGTAGGGTTCTGTCGAAATCTGTAGGCTTCCCTAGGGGCCCGTGGAGTCCCGTAGATTTCCGTAGGGGCCTGTAGGGTTGTGTAAGTGCCCGCAGGGGTTGGTAGGAGCTTGTAGGGTGCCATAAGTTTCCAGAGGGTTGTGTAGGGTTCCGTAGGGGCCTGTGGTGTTCCCTAAGGGCCAGTAGAGTCTCGTACGGTTCCGTAGGGGCCTGTGGTGTTCCCTAGAGGCCTGTAGAGTCTCATACAGTTCCGTCGGGTCCTGTAGGTTTCCATAAGCGCCCGCAGAGGTCTGAAGGGGCCCGTACTGTTCCGTAAGGATCCATAGGGCTCCGTAGAGCTTCGTAGGTTCCCTAGAGGCCTGTAGAGTACCGCAGGAGCCAGTAGTGTTCTGTAGGGGCCCGTAGGGTTCCTTCCATAGGGGCTGGCAGTGTTCCGTAGGGTCCTCTAGGGTTGAGTAAGTGCCCGCAGGAGTCTGTAGGAATCCGTGGGATTCTGTAAGGTTCTGGAGGGTTCTGCAGGGTTCCGTAGGGGCCCGTAGAGTTCCGTAGTGGCTGGTAAAGTTCCCTAGGGCCCTGTACCGTTCCGTAACTGCCTGCAAGGGTCTTTAGGCTTCCGTAGGGGCTTGTAGGGTTCCATAAAGTTCCGCGGGTTCCTGCAGCGTTCTGCAAGTGCCCGCAAGGGCCTGTAGGGGCGCACAGTGTTTCTGTCAGGTTCCGTAGAGTTCCGTAGGGGCCATAGGTTTCCGTAGCGGCTGGTAGTATTCCGTAGGGGTCTGTAGGGTTCCGTAGGCACCTGCAGTGTTCTGTAGGAGCCCATAGGGTTTTCGTGAGGTTCCGTTGTGTTGCTAAGGGTCTTGTAGAGTGCTGTCGGGTCCTGGAGTATTCTGTAGGGTTCCAGAGGGGCTCGTAGGGTTCTGTCGAAATCTGTAGGCTTCCCTAGGGGCCCGTGGAGTCCCGTAGATTTCCGTAGGGGCCTGTAGGGTTGTGTAAGTGCCCGCAGGGGTTGGTAGGAGCTTGTAGGGTGCCATAAGTTTCCAGAGGGTTGTGTAGGGTTCCGTAGGGGCCTGTGGTGTTCCCTAAGGGCCAGTAGAGTCTCGTACGGTTCCGTAGGGGCCTGTGGTGTTCCCTAGGGGCCTGTAGAGTCTCATACAGTTCCGTCGGGTCCTGTAGGTTTCCATAAGCGCCCGCAGAGGTCTGAAGGGGCCCGTACTGTTCCGTAAGGATCCATAGGGCTTTGTAGAGCTTCGTAGGTTCCCTAGAGGCCTGTAGAGTACCGCAGGAGCCAGTAGTGTTCTGTAGGGGCCCATAGGGTTCCTTCCATAGGGGCTGGCAGTGTTCCGTAGAGGCCTGTAGGGCTGTGTAAGTGCCCGCAGGAGTCTGTAGGAGTCTGTGGGATTCTGTAAGGTTCCGGAGGGTTCTGCAGGGTTCCGTAGGGGCCCGTAGAGTTCCGTAGTGGCTGGTAAAGTTCCGTAGGGCCCTGTGGGGTTCTGTATGGACCTGTAGGGTTCCGTAGGGGCCTGCAGGGTTCTGTAAGTGCCCGCAGGTGTCTGTAGGGTTCCGTAGGGGTCTGTAGGGTTCCGTAGGCGCCTGCAGTGTTCTGTAGGAGCCCATAGGGTTTTCGTGAGGTTCCGTTGTGTTGCTAAGGGTCTTGTAGAGTGCTGTCGGGTCCTGGAGTATTCTGTAGGGTTCCAGAGGGGCTCGTAGGGTTCCGTGGAAATCTGTAGGCTTCCCTAGGGGTCCGTGGAGTCCCGTAGATTTCTGTAGGGGCCTGTAGGGTTGTGTAAGTGCCCGCAGGGGTTGGTAGGAGCTTGTAGGGTGCCATAAGTTTCCAGAGGGTTGTGTAGGGTTCCGTAGGGGCCTGTGGTGTTCCCTAGGGGCCTGTAGAGTCTCGTACAGTTCCGTAGGGTCCTGTAGGTTTCCATAAGCGCCCGCAGAGGTCTGAAGGGGCCCGTACTGTTCCGTAAGGATCCATAGGGCTCCGTAGACCTTCGTAGGTTCCCTAGAGGACTGTAGAGTACCGCAGGAGCCAGTAGTGTTCTGTAGGGCCCCGTAGGGTTCCTTCCGTAGGGGCTGGCAGTGTTCCGTAGGGGCCTGTAGGGTTGTGTAAGTGCCTGCAAGGGTCTTTAGGCTTCCGTAGGGGCTGGTAGGGTTCCATAAAGTTCCGCGGGTTCCTGCAGAGTTCTGCAAGTGCCCGCAAGGGCCTGTAGGGGCGCACAGTGTTTCTGTCAGGTTCCGTAGAGTTCCGTAGGGGCCTGTGGTGTTCCCTAGGGGCCTGTAGAGTCTCGTACGGTTCCGTAGGGGCCTGTGGTGTTCCCTAGGGGCCTGTAGAGTCTCGTACAGTTCCGTCGGGTGCTGTAGGTTTCCATAAGCGCCCGCAGACGTCTGAAGGGGCCCGTACTGTTCCGTAAGGATCCATAGGGCTCCGTAGAGCTTCGTAGGTTCCCTAGAGGCCTGTAGAGTACCGCAGGAGCCAGTAGTGTTCTGTAGGGGCCCGTAGATTTCTGTAGTGGCTGGTAAAGTTCTCTAGGGCCCTGTACCGTTCCGTAACTGCCTGCAAGGGTCTTTAGGCTTCCGTAGGGGCTTGTAGGGTTCCATAAAGTTCCGTGGGTTCCTGCAGAGTTCTGCAAGTGCCCGCAAGGGCCTGTAGGGGCCCACAGTGTTTCTGTCAGGTTCCGTAGAGTTCCGTAGGGGCCATAGGCTTCCGTAGCGGCTGGTAGTATTCCATAGGGGTCTGTAGGGTTCCGTAGGCACCTGCAGTGTTCTGTAGGAGCCCATAGGGTTTTCGTGAGGTTCCGTTGTGTTGCTAAGGGTCTTGTAGAGTGCTGTCGGGTCCTGGAGTATTCTGTAGGGTTCCAGAGGGGCTCGTAGGGTTCTGTCGAAATCTGTAGGCTTCCCTAGGGGCCCGTGGAGTCCCGTAGATTTCCGTAGGGGCCTGTAGGGTTGTGTAAGTGCCCGCAGGGGTTGGTAGGAGCTTGTAGGGTGCCATAAGTTTCCAGAGGGTTGTGTAGGGTTCCGTAGGGGCCTGTGGTGTTCCCTAGGGGCCTGTAGAGTCTCGTACGGTTCCGTAGGGGTGTTCCCTAGGGGCCTGTAGAGTCTCGTACAGTTCCGTAAGGTCCTGTAGGTTTCCATAAGCGCCCGCAGAGGTCTGAAGGGGCCCGTACTGTTCCGTAAGGATCCATAGGGCTCCGTAGAGCTTCGTAGGTTCCCTAGAGGCCTCTGGAGTACCGCAGGAGCCAGTAGTGTTCTGTAGGGCCCCGTAGGGTTCCTTCCATAGGGGCTGGCAGTGTTCCGTAGGGGCCTGTAGGGTTGTGTAAGTGCCCGCAGCAGTCTGTAGGAGTCTGTGGGATTCTGTAAGGTTCCGGAGGGTTCTGCAGGGTTCCGTAGGGGCCCGTAGAGTTCCGTAGTGGCTGGTAAAGTTCCGTAGGGCCCTGTGGGGTTCTGTATGGACCTGTAGGGTTCCGTAGGGGCCTGCAGGGTTCTGTAAGTGCCCGCAGGTGTCTGTAGGGTTCCATAGGGGTCTGTAGGGTTCCGTAGGCGCCTGCAGTGTTCTGTAGGAGCCCATAGGGTTTTCGTGAGGTTCCGTTGTGTTGCTAAGGGTCTTGTAGAGTGCTGTCGGGTCCTGGAGTATTCTGTAGGGTTCCAGAGGGGCTCGTAGGGTTCCGTGGAAATCTGTAGGCTTCCCTAGGGGCCCGTGGAGTCCCGTAGATTTCTGTAGGGGCCTGTAGGGTTGTGTAAGTGCCCGCAGGGGTTAGTAGGAGCTTGTAGGGTGCCATAAGTTTCCAGAGGGTTGTGTAGGGTTCCGTATAGGCCTGTGGTGTTCCCTAGGGGCCTGTAGAGTCTCGTAGAGTTCCGTAGGGTCCTGTAGGTTTCCATAAGCGCCCGCAGAGGTCAGAAGGGGCCCGTACTGTTCCGTAAGGATCCATAGGGTTCCGTAGAGCTTCGTAGGTTCCCTAGAGGCCTGTAGAGTACCGCAGGAGCCAGTAGTGTTCTGTAGGGGCCCGTAGGGTTCCTTCCATAGGGGCTGGCAGTGTTCCGTAGGGTCCTCTAGGGTTGAGTAAGTGCCCGCAGGAGTCTGTAGGAATCCGTGGGATTCTGTAAGGTTCTGGAGGGTTCTGCAGGGTTCCGTAGGGGCCCGTAGAGTTCCGTAGTGGCTGGTAAAGTTCCCTAGGGCCCTGTACCGTTCCGTAACTGCCTGCAAGGGTCTTTAGGCTTCCGTAGGGGCTGGTAGGGTTCCATAAAGTTCCGCGGGTTCCTGCAGAGTTCTGCAAGTGCCCGCAAGGGCCTGTAGGGGCGCACAGTGTTTCTGTCAGGTTCCGTAGAGTTCCGTAGGGGCCATAGGTTTCCGTAGCGGCTGGTAGTATTCCGTAGGGGTCTGTAGGGTTCCGTAGGCACCTGCAGTGTTCTGTAGGAGCCCATAGGGTTTTAGTAAGGTTCCGTTGTGTTGCTAAGGGTCTTGTAGAGTGCTGTCGGGTCCTGGAGTATTCTGTAGGATTCCAGAGGGGCTCGTAGGGTTCTGTCGAAATCTGTAGGCTTCCCTAGGGGCCCGTGGAGTCCCGTAGATTTCCGTAGGGGCCTGTAGGGTTGTGTAAGTGCCCGCAGGGGTTGGTAGGAGCTTGTAGGGTGCCATAAGTTTCCAGAGGGTTGTGTAGGGTTCCGTAGGGGCCTGTGGTGTTCCCTAAGGGCCAGTAGAGTCTCGTACGGTTCCGTAGGGGCCTGTGGTGTTCCCTAGGGGCCTGTAGAGTCTCATACAGTTCCGTCGGGTCCTGTAGGTTTCCATAAGCGCCCGCAGAGGTCTGAAGGGGCCCGTACTGTTCCGTAAGGATCCATAGGGCTCCGTAGAGCTTCGTAGGTTCCCTAGAGGCCTGTAGAGTACCGCAGGAGCCAGTAGTGTTCTGTAGGGGCCCGTAGGGTTCCTTCCATAGGGGCTGGCAGTGTTCCGTAGGGGCCTGTAGGGTTGTGTAAGTGCCCGCAGCAGTCTGTAGGAGTCTGTGGGATTCTGTAAGGTTCCGGAGGGTTCTGCAGGGTTCCGTAGGGGCCCGTAGAGTTCCGTAGTGGCTGGTAAAGTTCCGTAGGGCCCTGTGGGGTTCTGTATGGACCTGTAGGGTTCCATAGGGGCCTGCAGGGTTCTGTAAGTGCCCGCAGGTGTCTGTAGGGTTCCGTAGGGGTCTGTAGGGTTCCGTAGGCGCCTGCAGTGTTCTGTAGGAGCCCATAGGGTTTTCGTGAGGTTCCGTTGTGTTGCTAAGGGTCTTGTAGAGTGCTGTCGGGTCCTGGAGTATTCTGTAGGGTTCCAGAGGGGCTCGTAGGGTTCCGTCGAAATCTGTAGGCTTCCCTAGGGGCCCGTGGAGTCCTGTAGATTTCCGTAGGGGCCTGTAGGGTTGTGTAAGTGCCCGCAGGGGTTGGTAGGAGCTTGTAGGGTGCCATAAGTTTCCAGAGGGTTGTGTAGGGTTCCGTAGGGGCCTGTGGTGTTCCCTAGGGGCCAGTAGAGTCTCGTACGGTTCCGTAGGGGCCTGTGGTGTTCCCTAGGGGCCTGTAGAGTCTCGTACGGTTCCGTAGGGGTGTTCCCTAGGGGCCTGTAGAGTCTCGTACAGTTCCGTAGGGTCCTGTAGGTTTCCATAAGCGCCCGCAGAGGTCTGAAGGGGCCCGTACTGTTCCGTAAGGATCCATAGGGCTCCGTAGACCTTCGTAGGTTCCCTAGAGGACTGTAGAGTACCGCAGGAGCCAGTAGTGTTCTGTAGGGCCCCGTAGGGTTCCTTCCGTAGGGGCTGGCAGTGTTCCGTAGGGGCCTGTAGGGTTGTGTAAGTGCCTGCAAGGGTCTTTAGGCTTCCGTAGGGGCTGGTAGGGTTCCATAAAGTTCCGCGGGTTCCTGCAGAGTTCTGCAAGTGCCCGCAAGGGCCTGTAGGGGCCCACAGTGTTTCTGTCAGGTTCCGTAGAGTTCCGTAGGGGCCTGTGGTGTTCCCTAGGGGCCTGTAGAGTCTCGTACGGTTCCGTAGGGGCCTGTGGTGTTCCCTAGGGGCCTGTAGAATCTCGTACAGTTCCGTCGGGTGCTGTAGGTTTCCATAAGCGCCCGCAGACGTCTGAAGGGGCCCGTACTGTTCCGTAAGGATCCATAGGGCTCCGTAGAGCTTCGTAGGTTCCCTAGAGGCCTGTAGAGTACCGCAGCAGCCAGTAGTGTTCTGTAGGGGCCCGTAGATTTCTGTAGTGGCTGGTAAAGTTCTCTAGGGCCCTGTACCGTTCCGTAACTGCCTGCAAGGGTCTTTAGGCTTCCGTAGGGGCTTGTAGGGTTCCATAAAGTTCCGCGGGTTCCTGCAGAGTTCTGCAAGTGCCCGCAAGGGCCTGTAGGGGCCCACAGTGTTTCTGTCAGGTTCCGTAGAGTTCCGTAGGGGCCATAGGCTTCCGTAGCGGCTGGTAGTATTCCATAGGGGTCTGTAGGGTTCCGTAGGCACCTGCAGTGTTCTGTAGGAGCCCATAGGGTTTTCGTGAGGTTCCGTTGTGTTGCTAAGGGTCTTGTAGAGTGCTGTCGGGTCCTGGAGTATTCTGTAGGGTTCCAGAGGGGCTCGTAGGGTTCCGTCGAAATCTGTAGGCTTCCCTAGGGGCCCGTGGAGTCCCGTAGATTTCTGTAGGGGCCTGTAGGGTTGTGTAAGTGCCCGCAGGGGTTAGTAGGAGCTTGTAGGGTGCCATAAGTTTCCAGAGGGTTGTGTAGGGTTCCGTATAGGCCTGTGGTGTTCCCTAGGGGCCTGTAGAGTCTCGTAGAGTTCCGTAGGGTCCTGTAGGTTTCCATAAGCGCCCGCAGAGGTCAGAAGGGGCCCGTACTGTTCCGTAAGGATCCATAGGGTTCCGTAGAGCTTCGTAGGTTCCCTAGAGGCCTGTAGAGTACCGCAGGAGCCAGTAGTGTTCTGTAGGGGCCCGTAGGGTTCCTTCCATAGGGGCTGGCAGTGTTCCGTAGGGTCCTCTAGGGTTGAGTAAGTGCCCGCAGGAGTCTGTAGGAATCCGTGGGATTCTGTAAGGTTCTGGAGGGTTCTGCAGGGTTCCGTAGGGGCCCGTAGAGTTCCGTAGTGGCTGGTAAAGTTCCCTAGGGCCCTGTACCGTTCCGTAACTGCCTGCAAGGGTCTTTAGGCTTCCGTAGGGGCTGGTAGGGTTCCATAAAGTTCCGCGGGTTCCTGCAGAGTTCTGCAAGTGCCCGCAAGGGCCTGTAGGGGCGCACAGTGTTTCTGTCAGGTTCCGTAGAGTTCCGTAGGGGCCTGTGGTGTTCCCTAGGGGCCAGTAGAGTCTCGTACGGTTCCGTAGGGGCCTGTGGTGTTCCCTAGGGGCCTGTAGAGTCTCGTACAGTTCCGTCGGGTGCTGTAGGTTTCCACAAGCGCCCGCAGACGTCTGAAGGGGCCCGTACTGTTCCGTAAGGATCCATAGGGCTCCGTAGAGCTTCGTAGGTTCCCTAGAGGCCTGTAGAGTACCGCAGCAGCCAGTAGTGTTCTGTAGGGGCCCGTAGATTTCTGTAGTGGCTGGTAAAGTTCTCTAGGGCCCTGTACCGTTCCGTAACTGCCTGCAAGGGTCTTTAGGCTTCCGTAGGGGCTTGTAGGGTTCCATAAAGTTCCGTGGGTTCCTGCAGAGTTCTGCAAGTGCCCGCAAGGGCCTGTAGGGGCCCACAGTGTTTCTGTCAGGTTCCGTAGAGTTCCGTAGGGGCCATAGGCTTCCGTAGCGGCTGGTAGTATTCCATAGGGGTCTGTAGGGTTCCGTAGGCACCTGCAGTGTTCTGTAGGAGCCCATAGGGTTTTCGTGAGGTTCCGTTGTGTTGCTAAGGGTCTTGTAGAGTGCTGTCGGGTCCTGGAGTATTCTGTAGGGTTCCAGAGGGGCTCGTAGGGTTCCGTGGAAATCTGTAGGCTTCCCTAGGGGCCCGTGGAGTCCCGTAGATTTCTGTAGGGGCCTGTAGGGTTGTGTAAGTGCCCGCAGGGGTTAGTAGGAGCTTGTAGGGTGCCATAAGTTTCCAGAGGGTTGTGTAGGGTTCCGTAGGGGCCTGTGGTGTTCCCTAGGGGCCTGTAGAGTCTCGTAGAGTTCCGTAGGGTCCTGTAGGTTTCCATAAGCGCCCGCAGAGGTCAGAAGGGGCCCGTACTGTTCCGTAAGGATCCATAGGGTTCCGTAGAGCTTCGTAGGTTCCCTAGAGGCCTGTAGAGTACCGCAGGAGCCAGTAGTGTTCTGTAGGGGCCCGTAGGGTTCCTTCCATAGGGGCTGGCAGTGTTCCGTAGGGTCCTCTAGGGTTGAGTAAGTGCCCGCAGGAGTCTGTAGGAATCCGTGGGATTCTGTAAGGTTCTGGAGGGTTCTGCAGGGTTCCGTAGGGGCCCGTAGAGTTCCGTAGTGGCTGGTAAAGTTCCCTAGGGCCCTGTACCGTTCCGTAACTGCCTGCAAGGGTCTTTAGGCTTCCGTAGGGGCTGGTAGCGTTCCATAAAGTTCCGCGGGTTCCTGCAGAGTTCTGCAAGTGCCCGCAAGGGCCTGTAGGGGCGCACAGTGTTTCTGTCAGGTTCCGTAGAGTTCCGTAGGGGCCATAGGTTTCCGTAGCGGCTGGTAGTATTCCGTAGGGGTCTGTAGGGTTCCGTAGGCACCTGCAGTGTTCTGTAGGAGCCCATAGGGTTTTAGTAAGGTTCCGTTGTGTTGCTAAGGGTCTTGTAGAGTGCTGTCGGGTCCTGGAGTATTCTGTAGGATTCCAGAGGGGCTCGTAGGGTTCTGTCGAAATCTGTAGGCTTCCCTAGGGGCCCGTGGAGTCCCGTAGATTTCCGTAGGGGCCTGTAGGGTTGTGTAAGTGCCCGCAGGGGTTGGTAGGAGCTTGTAGGGTGCCATAAGTTTCCAGAGGGTTGTGTAGGGTTCCGTAGGGGCCTGTGGTGTTCCCTAAGGGCCAGTAGAGTCTCGTACGGTTCCATAGGGGCCTGTGGTGTTCCCTAGGGGCCTGTAGAGTCTCGTACAGTTCCGTCGGGTCCTGTAGGTTTCCATAAGCGCCCGCAGAGGTCTGAAGGGGCCCGTACTGTTCCGTAAGGATCCATAGGGCTCCGTAGAGCTTCGTAGGTTCCCTAGAGGCCTGTAGAGTACCGCAGGAGCCAGTAGTGTTCTGTAGGGGCCCGTAGGGTTCCTTCCATAGGGGCTGGCAGTGTTCCGTAGGGGCCTGTAGGGTTGTGTAAGTGCCCGCAGCAGTCTGTAGGAGTCTGTGGGATTCTGTAAGGTTCCGGAGGGTTCTGCAGGGTTCCGTAGGGGCCCGTAGAGTTCCGTAGTGGCTGGTAAAGTTCCGTAGGGCCCTGTGGGGTTCTGTATGGACCTGTAGGGTTCCATAGGGGCCTGCAGGGTTCTGTAAGTGCCCGCAGGTGTCTGTAGGGTTCCGTAGGGGTCTGTAGGGTTCCGTAGGCGCCTGCAGTGTTCTGTAGGAGCCCATAGGGTTTTCGTGAGGTTCCGTTGTGTTGCTAAGGGTCTTGTAGAGTGCTGTCGGGTCCTGGAGTATTCTGTAGGGTTCCAGAGGGGCTCGTAGGGTTCCGTCGAAATCTGTAGGCTTCCCTAGGGGCCCGTGGAGTCCCGTAGATTTCCGTAGGGGCCTGTAGGGTTGTGTAAGTGCCCGCAGGGGTTGGTAGGAGCTTGTAGGGTGCCATAAGTTTCCAGAGGGTTGTGTAGGGTTCCGTAGGGGCCTGTGGTGTTCCCTAGGGGCCAGTAGAGTCTCGTACGGTTCCGTAGGGGCCTGTGGTGTTCCCTAGGGGCCTGTAGAGTCTCGTACGGTTCCGTAGGGGTGTTCCCTAGGGGCCTGTAGAGTCTCGTACAGTTCCGTAGGGTCCTGTAGGTTTCCATAAGCGCCCGCAGAGGTCTGAAGGGGCTCGTACTGTTCCGTAAGGATCCATAGGGCTCCGTAGACCTTCGTAGGTTCCCTAGAGGACTGTAGAGTACCGCAGGAGCCAGTAGTGTTCTGTAGGGCCCCGTAGGGTTCCTTCCGTAGGGGCTGGCAGTGTTCCGTAGGGGCCTGTAGGGTTGTGTAAGTGCCTGCAAGGGTCTTTAGGCTTCCGTAGGGGCTGGTAGGGTTCCATAAAGTTCCGCGGGTTCCTGCAGAGTTCTGCAAGTGCCCGCAAGGGCCTGTAGGGGCCCACAGTGTTTCTGTCAGGTTCCGTAGAGTTCCGTAGGGGCCTGTGGTGTTCCCTAGGGGCCTGTAGAGTCTCGTACGGTTCCGTAGGGGCCTGTGGTGTTCCCTAGGGGCCTGTAGAATCTCGTACAGTTCCGTCGGGTGCTGTAGGTTTCCATAAGCGCCCGCAGACGTCTGAAGGGGCCCGTACTGTTCCGTAAGGATCCATAGGGCTCCGTAGAGCTTCGTAGGTTCCCTAGATGCCTGTAGAGTACCGCAGCAGCCAGTAGTGTTCTGTAGGCGCCCATAGATTTCTGTAGTGGCTGGTAAAGTTCTCTAGGGCCCTGTACCGTTCCGTAACTGCCTGCAAGGGTCTTTAGGCTTCCGTAGGGGCTTGTAGGGTTCCATAAAGTTCCGTGGGTTCCTGCAGAGTTCTGCAAGTGCCCGCAAGGGCCTGTAGGGGCCCACAGTGTTTCTGTCAGGTTCCGTAGAGTTCCGTAGGGGCCATAGGCTTCCGTAGCGGCTGGTAGTATTCCATAGGGGTCTGTAGGGTTCCGTAGGCACCTGCAGTGTTCTGTAGGAGCCCATAGGGTTTTCGTGAGGTTCCGTTGTGTTGCTAAGGGTCTTGTAGAGTGCTGTCGGGTCCTGGAGTATTCTGTAGGGTTCCAGAGGGGCTCGTAGGGTTCTGTCGAAATCTGTAGGCTTCCCTAGGGGCCCGTGGAGTCCCGTAGATTTCCGTAGGGGCCTGTAGGGTTGTGTAAGTGCCCGCAGGGGTTGGTAGGAGCTTGTAGGGTGCCATAAGTTTCCAGAGGGTTGTGTAGGGTTCCGTAGGGGCCTGTGGTGTTCCCTAGGGGCCTGTAGAGTCTCGTACGGTTCCGTAGGGGTGTTCCCTAGGGGCCTGTAGAGTCTCGTACAGTTCCGTAGGGTCCTGTAGGTTTCCATAAGCGCCCGCAGAGGTCTGAAGGGGCCCGTACTGTTCCGTAAGGATCCATAGGGCTCCGTAGAGCTTCGTAGGTTCCCTAGAGGCCTCTGGAGTACCGCAGGAGCCAGTAGTGTTCTGTAGGGCCCCGTAGGGTTCCTTCCATAGGGGCTGGCAGTGTTCCGTAGGGGCCTGTAGGGTTGTGTAAGTGCCCGCAGCAGTCTGTAGGAGTCTGTGGGATTCTGTAAGGTTCCGGAGGGTTCTGCAGGGTTCCGTAGGGGCCCGTAGAGTTCCGTAGTGGCTGGTAAAGTTCCGTAGGGCCCTGTGGGGTTCTGTATGGACCTGTAGGGTTCCGTAGGGGCCTGCAGGGTTCTGTAAGTGCCCGCAGGTGTCTGTAGGGTTCCATAGGGGTCTGTAGGGTTCCGTAGGCGCCTGCAGTGTTCTGTAGGAGCCCATAGGGTTTTCGTGAGGTTCCGTTGTGTTGCTAAGGGTCTTGTAGAGTGCTGTCGGGTCCTGGAGTATTCTGTAGGGTTCCAGAGGGGCTCGTAGGGTTCCGTGGAAATCTGTAGGCTTCCCTAGGGGCCCGTGGAGTCCCGTAGATTTCTGTAGGGGCCTGTAGGGTTGTGTAAGTGCCCGCAGGGGTTAGTAGGAGCTTGTAGGGTGCCATAAGTTTCCAGAGGGTTGTGTAGGGTTCCGTAGGGGCCTGTGGTGTTCCCTAGGGGCCTGTAGAGTCTCGTACAGTTCCGTAGGGTCCTGTAGGTTTCCATAAGCGCCCGCAGAGGTCTGAAGGGGCCCGTACTGTTCCGTAAGGATCCATAGGGTTCCGTAGAGCTTCGTAGGTTCCCTAGAGGCCTGTAGAGTACCGCAGGAGCCAGTAGTGTTCTGTAGGGGCCCGTAGGGTTCCTTCCATAGGGGCTGGCAGTGTTCCGTAGGGTCCTCTAGGGTTGAGTAAGTGCCCGCAGGAGTCTGTAGGAATCCGTGGGATTCTGTAAGGTTCTGGAGGGTTCTGCAGGGTTCCGTAGGGGCCCGTAGAGTTCCGTAGTGGCTGGTAAAGTTCCCTAGGGCCCTGTACCGTTCCGTAACTGCCTGCAAGGGTCTTTAGGCTTCCGTAGGGGCTGGTAGCGTTCCATAAAGTTCCGCGGGTTCCTGCAGAGTTCTGCAAGTGCCCGCAAGGGCCTGTAGGGGCGCACAGTGTTTCTGTCAGGTTCCGTAGAGTTCCGTAGGGGCCATAGGTTTCCGTAGCGGCTGGTAGTATTCCGTAGGGGTCTGTAGGGTTCCGTAGGCACCTGCAGTGTTCTGTAGGAGCCCATAGGGTTTTCGTGAGGTTCCGTTGTGTTGCTAAGGGTCTTGTAGAGTGCTGTCGGGTCCTGGAGTATTCTGTAGGATTCCAGAGGGGCTCGTAGGGTTCTGTCGAAATCTGTAGGCTTCCCTAGGGGCCCGTGGAGTCCCGTAGATTTCCGTAGGGGCCTGTAGGGTTGTGTAAGTGCCCGCAGGGGTTGGTAGGAGCTTGTAGGGTGCCATAAGTTTCCAGAGGGTTGTGTAGGGTTCCGTAGGGGCCTGTGGTGTTCCCTAAGGGCCAGTAGAGTCTCGTACGGTTCCGTAGGGGTGTTCCCTAGGGGCCTGTAGAGTCTCGTACAGTTCCGTAGGGTCCTGTAGGTTTCCATAAGCGCCCGCAGAGGTCTGAAGGGGCCCGTACTGTTCCGTAAGGATCCATAGGGCTCCGTAGAGCTTCGTAGGTTCCCTAGAGGCCTCTGGAGTACCGCAGGAGCCAGTAGTGTTCTGTAGGGCCCCGTAGGGTTCCTTCCATAGGGGCTGGCAGTGTTCCGTAGGGGCCTGTAGGGTTGTGTAAGTGCCCGCAGCAGTCTGTAGGAGTCTGTGGGATTCTGTAAGGTTCCGGAGGGTTCTGCAGGGTTCCGTAGGGGCCCGTAGAGTTCCGTAGTGGCTGGTAAAGTTCCGTAGGGCCCTGTGGGGTTCTGTATGGACCTGTAGGGTTCCGTAGGGGCCTGCAGGGTTCTGTAAGTGCCCGCAGGTGTCTGTAGGGTTCCATAGGGGTCTGTAGGGTTCCGTAGGCGCCTGCAGTGTTCTGTAGGAGCCCATAGGGTTTTCGTGAGGTTCCGTTGTGTTGCTAAGGGTCTTGTAGAGTGCTGTCGGGTCCTGGAGTATTCTGTAGGGTTCCAGAGGGGCTCGTAGGGTTCCGTGGAAATCTGTAGGCTTCCCTAGGGGCCCGTGGAGTCCCGTAGATTTCTGTAGGGGCCTGTAGGGTTGTGTAAGTGCCCGCAGGGGTTAGTAGGAGCTTGTAGGGTGCCATAAGTTTCCAGAGGGTTGTGTAGGGTTCCGTAGGGGCCTGTGGTGTTCCCTAGGGGCCTGTAGAGTCTCGTACAGTTCCGTAGGGTCCTGTAGGTTTCCATAAGCGCCCGCAGAGGTCAGAAGGGGCCCGTACTGTTCCGTAAGGATCCATAGGGCTCCGTAGAGCTTCGTAGGTTCCCTAGAGGCCTGTAGAGTACCGCAGGAGCCAGTAGTGTTCTGTAGGGGCCCGTAGATTTCCGTAGTGGCTGGTAAAGTTCCCTAGGGCCCTGTACCGTTCCGTAACTGCCTGCAAGCGTCTTTAGGCTTCCGTAGGGGCTGGTAGCGTTCCATAAAGTTCCGCGGGTTCCTGCAGAGTTCTGCAAGTGCCCGCAAGGGCCTGTAGGGGCGCACAGTGTTTCTGTCAGGTTCCGTAGAGTTCCGTAGGGGCCATAGGTTTCCGTAGCGGCTGGTAGTATTCCGTAGGGGTCTGTAGGGTTCCGTAGGCACCTGCAGTGTTCTGTAGGAGCCCATAGGGTTTTAGTAAGGTTCCGTTGTGTTGCTAAGGGTCTTGTAGAGTGCTGTCGGGTCCTGGAGTATTCTGTAGGATTCCAGAGGGGCTCGTAGGGTTCTGTCGAAATCTGTAGGCTTCCCTAGGGGCCCGTGGAGTCCCGTAGATTTCCGTAGGGGCCTGTAGGGTTGTGTAAGTGCCCGCAGGGGTTGGTAGGAGCTTGTAGGGTGCCATAAGTTTCCAGAGGGTTGTGTAGGGTTCCGTAGGGGCCTGTGGTGTTCCCTAAGGGCCAGTAGAGTCTCGTACGGTTCCATAGGGGCCTGTGGTGTTCCCTAGGGGCCTGTAGAGTCTCGTACAGTTCCGTCGGGTCCTGTAGGTTTCCATAAGCGCCCGCAGAGGTCTGAAGGGGCCCGTACTGTTCCGTAAGGATCCATAGGGCTCCGTAGAGCTTCGTAGGTTCCCTAGAGGCCTGTAGAGTACCGCAGGAGCCAGTAGTGTTCTGTAGGGGCCCGTAGGGTTCCTTCCATAGGGGCTGGCAGTGTTCCGTAGGGGCCTGTAGGGTTGTGTAAGTGCCCGCAGCAGTCTGTAGGAGTCTGTGGGATTCTGTAAGGTTCCGGAGGGTTCTGCAGGGTTCCGTAGGGGCCCGTAGAGTTCCGTAGTGGCTGGTAAAGTTCCGTAGGGCCCTGTGGGGTTCTGTATGGACCTGTAGGGTTCCATAGGGGCCTGCAGGGTTCTGTAAGTGCCCGCAGGTGTCTGTAGGGTTCCGTAGGGGTCTGTAGGGTTCCGTAGGCGCCTGCAGTGTTCTGTAGGAGCCCATAGGGTTTTCGTGAGGTTCCGTTGTGTTGCTAAGGGTCTTGTAGAGTGCTGTCGGGTCCTGGAGTATTCTGTAGGGTTCCAGAGGGGCTCGTAGGGTTCCGTCGAAATCTGTAGGCTTCCCTAGGGGCCCGTGGAGTCCCGTAGATTTCCGTAGGGGCCTGTAGGGTTGTGTAAGTGCCCGCAGGGGTTGGTAGGAGCTTGTAGGGTGCCATAAGTTTCCAGAGGGTTGTGTAGGGTTCCGTAGGGGCCTGTGGTGTTCCCTAGGGGCCAGTAGAGTCTCGTACGGTTCCGTAGGGGCCTGTGGTGTTCCCTAGGGGCCTGTAGAGTCTCGTACGGTTCCGTAGGGGTGTTCCCTAGGGGCCTGTAGAGTCTCGTACAGTTCCGTAGGGTCCTGTAGGTTTCCATAAGCGCCCGCAGAGGTCTGAAGGGGCTCGTACTGTTCCGTAAGGATCCATAGGGCTCCGTAGACCTTCGTAGGTTCCCTAGAGGACTGTAGAGTACCGCAGGAGCCAGTAGTGTTCTGTAGGGCCCCGTAGGGTTCCTTCCGTAGGGGCTGGCAGTGTTCCGTAGGGGCCTGTAGGGTTGTGTAAGTGCCTGCAAGGGTCTTTAGGCTTCCGTAGGGGCTGGTAGGGTTCCATAAAGTTCCGCGGGTTCCTGCAGAGTTCTGCAAGTGCCCGCAAGGGCCTGTAGGGGCCCACAGTGTTTCTGTCAGGTTCCGTAGAGTTCCGTAGGGGCCTGTGGTGTTCCCTAGGGGCCTGTAGAGTCTCGTACGGTTCCGTAGGGGCCTGTGGTGTTCCCTAGGGGCCTGTAGAATCTCGTACAGTTCCGTCGGGTGCTGTAGGTTTCCATAAGCGCCCGCAGACGTCTGAAGGGGCCCGTACTGTTCCGTAAGGATCCATAGGGCTCCGTAGAGCTTCGTAGGTTCCCTAGAGGCCTGTAGAGTACCGCAGCAGCCAGTAGTGTTCTGTAGGCGCCCATAGATTTCTGTAGTGGCTGGTAAAGTTCTCTAGGGCCCTGTACCGTTCCGTAACTGCCTGCAAGGGTCTTTAGGCTTCCGTAGGGGCTTGTAGGGTTCCATAAAGTTCCGTGGGTTCCTGCAGAGTTCTGCAAGTGCCCGCAAGGGCCTGTAGGGGCCCACAGTGTTTCTGTCAGGTTCCGTAGAGTTCCGTAGGGGCCATAGGCTTCCGTAGCGGCTGGTAGTATTCCATAGGGGTCTGTAGGGTTCCGTAGGCACCTGCAGTGTTCTGTAGGAGCCCATAGGGTTTTCGTGAGGTTCCGTTGTGTTGCTAAGGGTCTTGTAGAGTGCTGTCGGGTCCTGGAGTATTCTGTAGGGTTCCAGAGGGGCTCGTAGGGTTCTGTCGAAATCTGTAGGCTTCCCTAGGGGCCCGTGGAGTCCCGTAGATTTCCGTAGGGGCCTGTAGGGTTGTGTAAGTGCCCGCAGGGGTTGGTAGGAGCTTGTAGGGTGCCATAAGTTTCCAGAGGGTTGTGTAGGGTTCCGTAGGGGCCTGTGGTGTTCCCTAGGGGCCTGTAGAGTCTCGTACGGTTCCGTAGGGGTGTTCCCTAGGGGCCTGTAGAGTCTCGTACAGTTCCGTAGGGTCCTGTAGGTTTCCATAAGCGCCCGCAGAGGTCTGAAGGGGCCCGTACTGTTCCGTAAGGATCCATAGGGCTCCGTAGAGCTTCGTAGGTTCCCTAGAGGCCTCTGGAGTACCGCAGGAGCCAGTAGTGTTCTGTAGGGCCCCGTAGGGTTCCTTCCATAGGGGCTGGCAGTGTTCCGTAGGGGCCTGTAGGGTTGTGTAAGTGCCCGCAGCAGTCTGTAGGAGTCTGTGGGATTCTGTAAGGTTCCGGAGGGTTCTGCAGGGTTCCGTAGGGGCCCGTAGAGTTCCGTAGTGGCTGGTAAAGTTCCGTAGGGCCCTGTGGGGTTCTGTATGGACCTGTAGGGTTCCGTAGGGGCCTGCAGGGTTCTGTAAGTGCCCGCAGGTGTCTGTAGGGTTCCATAGGGGTCTGTAGGGTTCCGTAGGCGCCTGCAGTGTTCTGTAGGAGCCCATAGGGTTTTCGTGAGGTTCCGTTGTGTTGCTAAGGGTCTTGTAGAGTGCTGTCGGGTCCTGGAGTATTCTGTAGGGTTCCAGAGGGGCTCGTAGGGTTCCGTGGAAATCTGTAGGCTTCCCTAGGGGCCCGTGGAGTCCCGTAGATTTCTGTAGGGGCCTGTAGGGTTGTGTAAGTGCCCGCAGGGGTTAGTAGGAGCTTGTAGGGTGCCATAAGTTTCCAGAGGGTTGTGTAGGGTTCCGTAGGGGCCTGTGGTGTTCCCTAGGGGCCTGTAGAGTCTCGTACAGTTCCGTAGGGTCCTGTAGGTTTCCATAAGCGCCCGCAGAGGTCTGAAGGGGCCCGTACTGTTCCGTAAGGATCCATAGGGTTCCGTAGAGCTTCGTAGGTTCCCTAGAGGCCTGTAGAGTACCGCAGGAGCCAGTAGTGTTCTGTAGGGGCCCGTAGGGTTCCTTCCATAGGGGCTGGCAGTGTTCCGTAGGGTCCTCTAGGGTTGAGTAAGTGCCCGCAGGAGTCTGTAGGAATCCGTGGGATTCTGTAAGGTTCTGGAGGGTTCTGCAGGGTTCCGTAGGGGCCCGTAGAGTTCCGTAGTGGCTGGTAAAGTTCCCTAGGGCCCTGTACCGTTCCGTAACTGCCTGCAAGGGTCTTTAGGCTTCCGTAGGGGCTGGTAGCGTTCCATAAAGTTCCGCGGGTTCCTGCAGAGTTCTGCAAGTGCCCGCAAGGGCCTGTAGGGGCGCACAGTGTTTCTGTCAGGTTCCGTAGAGTTCCGTAGGGGCCATAGGTTTCCGTAGCGGCTGGTAGTATTCCGTAGGGGTCTGTAGGGTTCCGTAGGCACCTGCAGTGTTCTGTAGGAGCCCATAGGGTTTTCGTGAGGTTCCGTTGTGTTGCTAAGGGTCTTGTAGAGTGCTGTCGGGTCCTGGAGTATTCTGTAGGATTCCAGAGGGGCTCGTAGGGTTCTGTCGAAATCTGTAGGCTTCCCTAGGGGCCCGTGGAGTCCCGTAGATTTCCGTAGGGGCCTGTAGGGTTGTGTAAGTGCCCGCAGGGGTTGGTAGGAGCTTGTAGGGTGCCATAAGTTTCCAGAGGGTTGTGTAGGGTTCCGTAGGGGCCTGTGGTGTTCCCTAAGGGCCAGTAGAGTCTCGTACGGTTCCGTAGGGGTGTTCCCTAGGGGCCTGTAGAGTCTCGTACAGTTCCGTAGGGTCCTGTAGGTTTCCATAAGCGCCCGCAGAGGTCTGAAGGGGCCCGTACTGTTCCGTAAGGATCCATAGGGCTCCGTAGAGCTTCGTAGGTTCCCTAGAGGCCTCTGGAGTACCGCAGGAGCCAGTAGTGTTCTGTAGGGCCCCGTAGGGTTCCTTCCATAGGGGCTGGCAGTGTTCCGTAGGGGCCTGTAGGGTTGTGTAAGTGCCCGCAGCAGTCTGTAGGAGTCTGTGGGATTCTGTAAGGTTCCGGAGGGTTCTGCAGGGTTCCGTAGGGGCCCGTAGAGTTCCGTAGTGGCTGGTAAAGTTCCGTAGGGCCCTGTGGGGTTCTGTATGGACCTGTAGGGTTCCGTAGGGGCCTGCAGGGTTCTGTAAGTGCCCGCAGGTGTCTGTAGGGTTCCATAGGGGTCTGTAGGGTTCCGTAGGCGCCTGCAGTGTTCTGTAGGAGCCCATAGGGTTTTCGTGAGGTTCCGTTGTGTTGCTAAGGGTCTTGTAGAGTGCTGTCGGGTCCTGGAGTATTCTGTAGGGTTCCAGAGGGGCTCGTAGGGTTCCGTGGAAATCTGTAGGCTTCCCTAGGGGCCCGTGGAGTCCCGTAGATTTCTGTAGGGGCCTGTAGGGTTGTGTAAGTGCCCGCAGGGGTTAGTAGGAGCTTGTAGGGTGCCATAAGTTTCCAGAGGGTTGTGTAGGGTTCCGTAGGGGCCTGTGGTGTTCCCTAGGGGCCTGTAGAGTCTCGTACAGTTCCGTAGGGTCCTGTAGGTTTCCATAAGCGCCCGCAGAGGTCAGAAGGGGCCCGTACTGTTCCGTAAGGATCCATAGGGCTCCGTAGAGCTTCGTAGGTTCCCTAGAGGCCTGTAGAGTACCGCAGGAGCCAGTAGTGTTCTGTAGGGGCCCGTAGATTTCCGTAGTGGCTGGTAAAGTTCCCTAGGGCCCTGTACCGTTCCGTAACTGCCTGCAAGCGTCTTTAGGCTTCCGTAGGGGCTGGTAGCGTTCCATAAAGTTCCGCGGGTTCCTGCAGAGTTCTGCAAGTGCCCGCAAGGGCCTGTAGGGGCGCACAGTGTTTCTGTCAGGTTCCGTAGAGTTCCGTAGGGGCCATAGGCTTCCGTAGCGCCTGGTAGTATTCCGTAGGGGTCTGTAGGGTTCCGTAGGCACCTGCAGTGTTCTGTAGGAGCCCATAGGGTTTTCGTGAGGTTCCGTTGTGTTGCTAAGGGTCTTGTAGAGTGCTGTCGGGTCCTGGAGTATTCTGTAGGGTTCCAGAGGGGCTCGTAGGGTTCTGTCGAAATCTGTAGGCTTCCCTAGGGGCCCGTGGAGTCCCGTAGATTTCTGTAGGGGCCTGTAGGGTTGTGTAAGTGCCCGCAGGGGTTAGTAGGAGCTTGTAGGGTGCCATAAGTTTCCAGAGGGTTGTGTAGGGTTCCGTAGGGGCCTGTGGTGTTCCCTAGGGGCCTGTAGAGTCTCGTACAGTTCCGTCGGGTCCTGTAGGTTTCCATAAGCGCCCGCAGAGGTCAGAAGGGGCCCGTACTGTTCCGTAAGGATCCATAGGGCTCCGTAGAGCTTCGTAGGTTCCCTAGAGGCCTGTAGAGTACCGCAGGAGCCAGTAGTGTTCTGTAGGGGCCCGTAGGGTTCCTTCCATAGGGGCTGGCAGTGTTCCGTAGGGTCCTCTAGGGTTGAGTAAGTGCCCGCAGGAGTCTGTAGGAATCCGTGGGATTCTGTAAGGTTCTGGAGGGTTCTGCAGGGTTCCGTAGGGGCCCGTAGAGTTCCGTAGTGGCTGGTAAAGTTCCCTAGGGCCCTGTACCGTTCCGTAACTGCCTGCAAGGGTCTTTAGGCTTCCGTAGGGGCTGGTAGCGTTCCATAAAGTTCCGCGGGTTCCTGCAGAGTTCTGCAAGTGCCCGCAAGGGCCTGTAGGGGCGCACAGTGTTTCTGTCAGGTTCCGTAGAGTTCCGTAGGGGCCATAGGTTTCCGTAGCGGCTGGTAGTATTCCGTAGGGGTCTGTAGGGTTCCGTAGGCACCTGCAGTGTTCTGTAGGAGCCCATAGGGTTTTAGTAAGGTTCCGTTGTGTTGCTAAGGGTCTTGTAGAGTGCTGTCGGGTCCTGGAGTATTCTGTAGGGTTCCAGAGGGGCTCGTAGGGTTCTGTCGAAATCTGTAGGCTTCCCTAGGGGCCCGTGGAGTCCCGTAGATTTCCGTAGGGGCCTGTAGGGTTGTGTAAGTGCCCGCAGGAGTCTGTAGGAGTCTGTGGGATTCTGTAAGGTTCCGGAGGGTTCTGCAGGGTTCCGTAGGGACCCGTAGAGTTCCGTAGTGGCTGGTAAAGTTCCGTAGGGCCCTGTGGGGTTCTGTATGGACCTGTAGGGTTCCGTAGGGGCCTGCAGGGTTCTGTAAGTGCCCGCAGGTGTCTGTAGGGTTCCATAGGGGTCTGTAGGGTTCCGTAGGCGCCTGCAGTGTTCTGTAGGAGCCCATAGGGTTTTCGTGAGGTTCCGTTGTGTTGCTAAGGGTCTTGTAGAGTGCTGTCGGGTCCTGGAGTATTCTGTAGGGTTCCAGAGGGGCTCGTAGGGTTCCGTGGAAATCTGTAGGCTTCCCTAGGGGCCCGTGGAGTCCCGTAGATTTCTGTAGGGGCCTGTAGGGTTGTGTAAGTGCCCGCAGGGGTTAGTAGGAGCTTGTAGGGTGCCATAAGTTTCCAGAGGGTTGTGTAGGGTTCCGTAGGGGCCTGTGGTGTTCCCTAGGGGCCTGTAGAGTCTCGTACAGTTCCGTCGGGTCCTGTAGGTTTCCATAAGCGCCCGCAGAGGTCTGAAGGGGCCCGTACTGTTCCGTAAGGATCCATAGGGTTCCGTAGAGCTTCGTAGGTTCCCTAGAGGCCTGTAGAGTACCGCAGGAGCCAGTAGTGTTCTGTAGGGGCCCGTAGGGTTCCTTCCATAGGGGCTGGCAGTGTTCCGTAGGGTCCTCTAGGGTTGAGTAAGTGCCCGCAGGAGTCTGTAGGAATCCGTGGGATTCTGTAAGGTTCTGGAGGGTTCTGCAGGGTTCCGTAGGGGCCCGTAGAGTTCCGTAGTGGCTGGTAAAGTTCCCTAGGGCCCTGTACCGTTCCGTAACTGCCTGCAAGGGTCTTTAGGCTTCCGTAAGGGCTGGTAGCGTTCCATAAAGTTCCGCGGGTTCCTGCAGAGTTCTGCAAGTGCCCGCAAGGGCCTGTAGGGGCGCACAGTGTTTCTGTCAGGTTCCGTAGAGTTCCGTAGGGGCCATAGGTTTCCGTAGCGGCTGGTAGTATTCCGTAGGGGTCTGTAGGGTTCCGTAGGCACCTGCAGTGTTCTGTAGGAGCCCATAGGGTTTTAGTAAGGTTCCGTTGTGTTGCTAAGGGTCTTGTAGAGTGCTGTCGGGTCCTGGAGTATTCTGTAGGATTCCAGAGGGGCTCGTAGGGTTCTGTCGAAATCTGTAGGCTTCCCTAGGGGCCCGTGGAGTCCCGTAGATTTCCGTAGGGGCCTGTAGGGTTGTGTAAGTGCCCGCAGGGGTTGGTAGGAGCTTGTAGGGTGCCATAAGTTTCCAGAGGGTTGTGTAGGGTTCCGTAGGGGCCTGTGGTGTTCCCTAAGGGCCAGTAGAGTCTCGTACGGTTCCGTAGGGGTGTTCCCTAGGGGCCTGTAGAGTCTCGTACAGTTCCGTAGGGTCCTGTAGGTTTCCATAAGCGCCCGCAGAGGTCTGAAGGGGCCCGTACTGTTCCGTAAGGATCCATAGGGCTCCGTAGAGCTTCGTAGGTTCCCTAGAGGCCTCTGGAGTACCGCAGGAGCCAGTAGTGTTCTGTAGGGCCCCGTAGGGTTCCTTCCATAGGGGCTGGCAGTGTTCCGTAGGGGCCTGTAGGGTTGTGTAAGTGCCCGCAGCAGTCTGTAGGAGTCTGTGGGATTCTGTAAGGTTCCGGAGGGTTCTGCAGGGTTCCGTAGGGGCCCGTAGAGTTCCGTAGTGGCTGGTAAAGTTCCGTAGGGCCCTGTGGGGTTCTGTATGGACCTGTAGGGTTCCGTAGGGGCCTGCAGGGTTCTGTAAGTGCCCGCAGGTGTCTGTAGGGTTCCATAGGGGTCTGTAGGGTTCCGTAGGCGCCTGCAGTGTTCTGTAGGAGCCCATAGGGTTTTCGTGAGGTTCCGTTGTGTTGCTAAGGGTCTTGTAGAGTGCTGTCGGGTCCTGGAGTATTCTGTAGGGTTCCAGAGGGGCTCGTAGGGTTCCGTGGAAATCTGTAGGCTTCCCTAGGGGCCCGTGGAGTCCCGTAGATTTCTGTAGGGGCCTGTAGGGTTGTGTAAGTGCCCGCAGGGGTTAGTAGGAGCTTGTAGGGTGCCATAAGTTTCCAGAGGGTTGTGTAGGGTTCCGTAGGGGCCTGTGGTGTTCCCTAGGGGCCTGTAGAGTCTCGTACAGTTCCGTAGGGTCCTGTAGGTTTCCATAAGCGCCCGCAGAGGTCAGAAGGGGCCCGTACTGTTCCGTAAGGATCCATAGGGCTCCGTAGAGCTTCGTAGGTTCCCTAGAGGCCTGTAGAGTACCGCAGGAGCCAGTAGTGTTCTGTAGGGGCCCGTAGATTTCCGTAGTGGCTGGTAAAGTTCCCTAGGGCCCTGTACCGTTCCGTAACTGCCTGCAAGGGTCTTTAGGCTTCCGTAGGGGCTGGTAGCGTTCCATAAAGTTCCGCGGGTTCCTGCAGAGTTCTGCAAGTGCCCGCAAGGGCCTGTAGGGGCGCACAGTGTTTCTGTCAGGTTCCGTAGAGTTCCGTAGGGGCCATAGGCTTCCGTAGCGCCTGGTAGTATTCCGTAGGGGTCTGTAGGGTTCCGTAGGCACCTGCAGGGTTCTGTAGGAGCCCATAGGGTTTTCGTGAGGTTCCGTTGTGTTGCTAAGGGTCTTGTAGAGTGCTGTCGGGTCCTGGAGTATTCTGTAGGGTTCCAGAGGGGCTCGTAGGGTTCTGTCGAAATCTGTAGGCTTCCCTAGGGGCCCGTGGAGTCCCGTAGATTTCTGTAGGGGCCTGTAGGGTTGTGTAAGTGCCCGCAGGGGTTAGTAGGAGCTTGTAGGGTGCCATAAGTTTCCAGAGGGTTGTGTAGGGTTCCGTAGGGGCCTGTGGTGTTCCCTAGGGGCCTGTAGAGTCTCGTACAGTTCCGTCGGGTCCTGTAGGTTTCCATAAGCGCCCGCAGAGGTCTGAAGGGGCCCGTACTGTTCCGTAAGGATCCATAGGGCTCCGTAGAGCTTCGTAGGTTCCCTAGAGGCCTGTAGAGTACCGCAGGAGCCAGTAGTGTTCTGTAGGGGCCCGTAGGGTTCCTTCCATAGGGGCTGGCAGTGTTCCGTAGAGGCCTGTAGGGCTGTGTAAGTGCCCGCAGGAGTCTGTAGGAGTCTGTGGGATTCTGTAAGGTTCCGGAGGGTTCTGCAGGGTTCCGTAGGGGCCCGTAGAGTTCCGTAGTGGCTGGTAAAGTTCCGTAGGGCCCTGTGGGGTTCTGTATGGACCTGTAGGGTTCCGTAGGGGCCTGCAGGGTTCTGTAAGTGCCCGCAGGTGTCTGTAGGGTTCCGTAGGGGTCTGTAGGGTTCCATAGGCGCCTGCAGTGTTCTGTAGGAGCCCATAGGGTTTTCGTGAGGTTCCGTTGTGTTGCTAAGGGTCTTGTAGAGTGCTGTCGGGTCCTGGAGTATTCTGTAGGGTTCCAGAGGGGCTCGTAGGGTTCCGTGGAAATCTGTAGGCTTCCCTAGGGGTCCGTGGAGTCCCGTAGATTTCTGTAGGGGCCTGTAGGGTTGTGTAAGTGCCCGCAGGGGTTAGTAGGAGCTTGTAGGGTGCCATAAGTTTCCAGAGGGTTGTGTAGGGTTCCGTAGGGGCCTGTGGTGTTCCCTAGGGGCCTGTAGAGTCTCGTACAGTTCCGTAGGGTCCTGTAGGTTTCCATAAGCACCCGCAGAGGTCTGAAGGGGCCCGTACTGTTCCATAAGGATCCATAGGGTTCCGTAGAGCTTCGTAGGTTCCCTAGAGGCCTGTAGAGTACCGCAGGAGCCAGTAGTGTTCTGTAGGGGCCCGTAGATTTCCGTAGTGGCTGGTAAAGTTCCCTAGGGCCCTGTACCGTTCCGTAACTGCCTGCAAGGGTCTTTAGGCTTCCGTAGGGGCTGGTAGCGTTCCATAAAGTTCCGCGGGTTCCTGCAGAGTTCTGCAAGTGCCCGCAAGGGCCTGTAGGGGCGCACAGTGTTTCTGTCAGGTTCCGTAGAGTTCCGTAGGGGCCATAGGCTTCCGTAGCGCCTGGTAGTATTCCGTAGGGGTCTGTAGGGTTCCGTAGGCACCTGCAGTGTTCTGTAGGAGCCCATAGGGTTTTCGTGAGGTTCCGTTGTGTTGCTAAGGGTCTTGTAGAGTGCTGTCGGGTCCTGGAGTATTCTGTAGGGTTCCAGAGGGGCTCGTAGGGTTCTGTCGAAATCTGTAGGCTTCCCTAGGGGCCCGTGGAGTCCCGTAGATTTCCGTAGGGGCCTGTAGGGTTGTGTAAGTGCCCGCAGGGGTTGGTAGGAGCTTGTAGGGTGCCATAAGTTTCCAGAGGGTTGTGTAGGGTTCCGTAGGGGCCTGTGGTGTTCCCTAGGGGCCTGTAGAGTCTCGTACGGTTCCGTAGGGGTGTTCCCTAGGGGCCTGTAGAGTCTCGTACAGTTCCGTAGGGTCCTGTAGGTTTCCATAAGCGCCCGCAGAGGTCTGAAGGGGCCCGTACTGTTCCGTAAGGATCCATAGGGCTCCGTAGAGCTTCGTAGGTTCCCTAGAGGCCTCTGGAGTACCGCAGGAGCCAGTAGTGTTCTGTAGGGCCCCGTAGGGTTCCTTCCGTAGGGGCTGGCAGTGTTCCGTAGGGGCCTGTAGGGTTGTGTAAGTGCCCGCAGCAGTCTGTAGGAGTCTGTGGGATTCTGTAAGGTTCCGGAGGGTTCTGCAGGGTTCCGTAGGGGCCCGTAGAGTTCCGTAGTGGCTGGTAAAGTTCCGTAGGGCCCTGTGGGGTTCTGTATGGACCTGTAGGGTTCCGTAGGGGCCTGCAGGGTTCTGTAAGTGCCCGCAGGTGTCTGTAGGGTTCCATAGGGGTCTGTAGGGTTCCGTAGGCGCCTGCAGTGTTCTGTAGGAGCCCATAGGGTTTTCGTGAGGTTCCGTTGTGTTGCTAAGGGTCTTGTAGAGTGCTGTCGGGTCCTGGAGTATTCTGTAGGGTTCCAGAGGGGCTCGTAGGGTTCCGTGGAAATCTGTAGGCTTCCCTAGGGGCCCGTGGAGTCCCGTAGATTTCTGTAGGGGCCTGTAGGGTTGTGTAAGTGCCCGCAGGGGTTAGTAGGAGCTTGTAGGGTGCCATAAGTTTCCAGAGGGTTGTGTAGGGTTCCGTAGGGGCCTGTGGTGTTCCCTAGGGGCCTGTAGAGTCTCGTAGAGTTCCGTAGGGTCCTGTAGGTTTCCATAAGCGCCCGCAGAGGTCAGAAGGGGCCCGTACTGTTCCGTAAGGATCCATAGGGTTCCGTAGAGCTTCGTAGGTTCCCTAGAGGCCTGTAGAGTACCGCAGGAGCCAGTAGTGTTCTGTAGGGGCCCGTAGGGTTCCTTCCATAGGGGCTGGCAGTGTTCCGTAGGGTCCTCTAGGGTTGAGTAAGTGCCCGCAGGAGTCTGTAGGAATCCGTGGGATTCTGTAAGGTTCTGGAGGGTTCTGCAGGGTTCCGTAGGGGCCCGTAGAGTTCCGTAGTGGCTGGTAAAGTTCCCTAGGGCCCTGTACCGTTCCGTAACTGCCTGCAAGGGTCTTTAGGCTTCCGTAGGGGCTGGTAGCGTTCCATAAAGTTCCGCGGGTTCCTGCAGAGTTCTGCAAGTGCCCGCAAGGGCCTGTAGGGGCGCACAGTGTTTCTGTCAGGTTCCGTAGAGTTCCGTAGGGGCCATAGGTTTCCGTAGCGGCTGGTAGTATTCCGTAGGGGTCTGTAGGGTTCCGTAGGCACCTGCAGTGTTCTGTAGGAGCCCATAGGGTTTTCGTGAGGTTCCGTTGTGTTGCTAAGGGTCTTGTAGAGTGCTGTCGGGTCCTGGAGTATTCTGTAGGGTTCCAGAGGGGCTCGTAGGGTTCGGTCGAAATCTGTAGGCTTCCCTAGGGGCCCGTGGAGTCCCGTAGATTTCCGTAGGGGCCTGTAGGGTTGTGTAAGTGCCCGCAGGGGTTGGTAGGAGCTTGTAGGGTGCCATAAGTTTCCAGAGGGTTGTGTAGGGTTCCGTAGGGGCCTGTGGTGTTCCCTAGGGGCCAGTAGAGTCTCGTACGGTTCCGTAGGGGCCTGTGGTGTTCCCTAGGGGCCTGTAGAGTCTCGTACGGTTCCGTAGGGGTGTTCCCTAGGGGCCTGTAGAGTCTCGTACAGTTCCGTAGGGTCCTGTAGGTTTCCATAAGCGCCCGCAGAGGTCTGAAGGGGCCCGTACTGTTCCGTAAAGATCCATAGGGCTCCGTAGACCTTCGTAGGTTCCCTAGAGGACTGTAGAGTACCGCAGGAGCCAGTAGTGTTCTGTAGGGCCCCGTAGGGTTCCTTCCGTAGGGGCTGGCAGTGTTCCGTAGGGGCCTGTAGGGTTGTGTAAGTGCCTGCAAGGGTCTTTAGGCTTCCGTAGGGGCTGGTAGGGTTCCATAAAGTTCCGCGGGTTCCTGCAGAGTTCTGCAAGTGCCCGCAAGGGCCTGTAGGGGCGCACAGTGTTTCTGTCAGGTTCCGTAGAGTTCCGTAGGGGCCTGTGGTGTTCCCTAGGGGCCTGTAGAGTCTCGTACGGTTCCGTAGGGGCCTGTGGTGTTCCCTAGGGGCCTGTAGAGTCTCGTACAGTTCCGTCGGGTGCTGTAGGTTTCCATAAGCGCCCGCAGACGTCTGAAGGGGCCCGTACTGTTCCGTAAGGATCCATAGGGCTCCGTAGAGCTTCGTAGGTTCCCTAGAGGCCTGTAGAGTACCGCAGCAGCCAGTAGTGTTCTGTAGGGGCCCGTAGATTTCTGTAGTGGCTGGTAAAGTTCTCTAGGGCCCTGTACCGTTCCGTAACTGCCTGCAAGGGTCTTTAGGCTTCCGTAGGGGCTTGTAGGGTTCCATAAAGTTCCGTGGGTTCCTGCAGAGTTCTGCAAGTGCCCGCAAGGGCCTGTAGGGGCCCACAGTGTTTCTGTCAGGTTCCGTAGAGTTCCGTAGGGGCCATAGGCTTCCGTAGCGGCTGGTAGTATTCCATAGGGGTCTGTAGGGTTCCGTAGGCACCTGCAGTGTTCTGTAGGAGCCCATAGGGTTTTCGTGAGGTTCCGTTGTGTTGCTAAGGGTCTTGTAGAGTGCTGTCGGGTCCTGGAGTATTCTGTAGGGTTCCAGAGGGGCTCGTAGGGTTCTGTCGAAATCTGTAGGCTTCCCTAGGGGCCCGTGGAGTCCCGTAGATTTCCGTAGGGGCCTGTAGGGTTGTGTAAGTGCCCGCAGGGGTTGGTAGGAGCTTGTAGGGTGCCATAAGTTTCCAGAGGGTTGTGTAGGGTTCCGTAGGGGCCTGTGGTGTTCCCTAGGGGCCTGTAGAGTCTCGTACGGTTCCGTAGGGGTGTTCCCTAGGGGCCTGTAGAGTCTCGTACAGTTCCGTAGGGTCCTGTAGGTTTCCATAAGCGCCCGCAGAGGTCTGAAGGGGCCCGTACTGTTCCGTAAGGATCCATAGGGCTCCGTAGAGCTTCGTAGGTTCCCTAGAGGCCTCTGGAGTACCGCAGGAGCCAGTAGTGTTCTGTAGGGCCCCGTAGGGTTCCTTCCATAGGGGCTAGCAGTGTTCCGTAGGGGCCTGTAGGGTTGTGTAAGTGCCCGCAGCAGTCTGTAGGAGTCTGTGGGATTCTGTAAGGTTCCGGAGGGTTCTGCAGGGTTCCGTAGGGGCCCGTAGAGTTCCGTAGTGGCTGGTAAAGTTCCGTAGGGCCCTGTGGGGTTCTGTATGGACCTGTAGGGTTCCGTAGGGGCCTGCAGGGTTCTGTAAGTGCCCGCAGGTGTCTGTAGGGTTCCATAGGGGTCTGTAGGGTTCCGTAGGCGCCTGCAGTGTTCTGTAGGAGCCCATAGGGTTTTCGTGAGGTTCCGTTGTGTTGCTAAGGGTCTTGTAGAGTGCTGTCGGGTCCTGGAGTATTCTGTAGGGTTCCAGAGGGGCTCGTAGGGTTCCGTGGAAATCTGTAGGCTTCCCTAGGGGCCCGTGGAGTCCCGTAGATTTCTGTAGGGGCCTGTAGGGTTGTGTAAGTGCCCGCAGGGGTTAGTAGGAGCTTGTAGGGTGCCATAAGTTTCCAGAGGGTTGTGTAGGGTTCCGTATAGGCCTGTGGTGTTCCCTAGGGGCCTGTAGAGTCTCGTAGAGTTCCGTAGGGTCCTGTAGGTTTCCATAAGCGCCCGCAGAGGTCAGAAGGGGCCCGTACTGTTCCGTAAGGATCCATAGGGTTCCGTAGAGCTTCGTAGGTTCCCTAGAGGCCTGTAGAGTACCGCAGGAGCCAGTAGTGTTCTGTAGGGGCCCGTAGGGTTCCTTCCATAGGGGCTGGCAGTGTTCCGTAGGGTCCTCTAGGGTTGAGTAAGTGCCCGCAGGAGTCTGTAGGAATCCGTGGGATTCTGTAAGGTTCTGGAGGGTTCTGCAGGGTTCCGTAGGGGCCCGTAGAGTTCCGTAGTGGCTGGTAAAGTTCCCTAGGGCCCTGTACCGTTCCGTAACTGCCTGCAAGGGTCTTTAGGCTTCCGTAGGGGCTGGTAGCGTTCCATAAAGTTCCGCGGGTTCCTGCAGAGTTCTGCAAGTGCCCGCAAGGGCCTGTAGGGGCGCACAGTGTTTCTGTCAGGTTCCGTAGAGTTCCGTAGGGGCCATAGGTTTCCGTAGCGGCTGGTAGTATTCCGTAGGGGTCTGTAGGGTTCCGTAGGCACCTGCAGTGTTCTGTAGGAGCCCATAGGGTTTTAGTAAGGTTCCGTTGTGTTGCTAAGGGTCTTGTAGAGTGCTGTCGGGTCCTGGAGTATTCTGTAGGATTCCAGAGGGGCTCGTAGGGTTCTGTCGAAATCTGTAGGCTTCCCTAGGGGCCCGTGGAGTCCCGTAGATTTCCGTAGGGGCCTGTAGGGTTGTGTAAGTGCCCGCAGGGGTTGGTAGGAGCTTGTAGGGTGCCATAAGTTTCCAGAGGGTTGTGTAGGGTTCCGTAGGGGCCTGTGGTGTTCCCTAGGGGCCAGTAGAGTCTCGTACGGTTCCGTAGGGGCCTGTGGTGTTCCCTAGGGGCCTGTAGAGTCTCGTACGGTTCCGTAGGGGTGTTCCCTAGGGGCCTGTAGAGTCTCGTACAGTTCCGTAGGGTCCTGTAGGTTTCCATAAGCGCCCGCAGAGGTCTGAAGGGGCCCGTACTGTTCCGTAAGGATCCATAGGGCTCCGTAGACCTTCGTAGGTTCCCTAGAGGACTGTAGAGTACCGCAGGAGCCAGTAGTGTTCTGTAGGGCCCCGTAGGGTTCCTTCCGTAGGGGCTGGCAGTGTTCCGTAGGGGCCTGTAGGGTTGTGTAAGTGCCTGCAAGGGTCTTTAGGCTTCCGTAGGGGCTGGTAGGGTTCCATAAAGTTCCGCGGGTTCCTGCAGAGTTCTGCAAGTGCCCGCAAGGGCCTGTAGGGGCCCACAGTGTTTCTGTCAGGTTCCGTAGAGTTCCGTAGGGGCCTGTGGTGTTCCCTAGGGGCCTGTAGAGTCTCGTACGGTTCCGTAGGGGCCTGTGGTGTTCCCTAGGGGCCTGTAGAATCTCGTACAGTTCCGTCGGGTGCTGTAGGTTTCCATAAGCGCCCGCAGAGGTCTGAAGGGGCCCGTACTGTTCCGTAAGGATCCATAGGGCTCCGTAGAGCTTCGTAGGTTCCCTAGAGGCCTGTAGAGTACCGCAGGAGCCAGTAGTGTTCTGTAGGGCCCCGTAGGGTTCCTTCCATAGGGGCTGGCAGTGTTCCGTAGGGGCCTGTAGGGTTGTGTAAGTGCCCGCAGCAGTCTGTAGGAGTCTGTGGGATTCTGTAAGGTTCCGGAGGGTTCTGCAGGGTTCCGTAGGGGCCCGTAGAGTTCCGTAGTGGCTGGTAAAGTTCCGTAGGGCCCTGTGGGGTTCTGTATGGACCTGTAGGGTTCCGTAGGGGCCTGCAGGGTTCTGTAAGTGCCCGCAGGTGTCTGTAGGGTTCCATAGGGGTCTGTAGGGTTCCGTAGGCGCCTGCAGTGTTCTGTAGGAGCCCATAGGGTTTTCGTGAGGTTCCGTTGTGTTGCTAAGGGTCTTGTAGAGTGCTGTCGGGTCCTGGAGTATTCTGTAGGGTTCCAGAGGGGCTCGTAGGGTTCCGTGGAAATCTGTAGGCTTCCCTAGGGGCCCGTGGAGTCCCGTAGATTTCTGTAGGGGCCTGTAGGGTTGTGTAAGTGCCCGCAGGGGTTAGTAGGAGCTTGTAGGGTGCCATAAGTTTCCAGAGGGTTGTGTAGGGTTCCGTAGGGGCCTGTGGTGTTCCCTAGGGGCCTGTAGAGTCTCGTACAGTTCCGTAGGGTCCTGTAGGTTTCCATAAGCGCCCGCAGAGGTCTGAAGGGGCCCGTACTGTTCCGTAAGGATCCATAGGGTTCCGTAGAGCTTCGTAGGTTCCCTAGAGGCCTGTAGAGTACCGCAGGAGCCAGTAGTGTTCTGTAGGGGCCCGTAGGGTTCCTTCCATAGGGGCTGGCAGTGTTCCGTAGGGTCCTCTAGGGTTGAGTAAGTGCCCGCAGGAGTCTGTAGGAATCCGTGGGATTCTGTAAGGTTCTGGAGGGGTTCTGCAGGGTTCCGTAGGGGCCCGTAGAGTTCCGTAGTGGCTGGTAAAGTTCCCTAGGGCCCTGTACCGTTCCGTAACTGCCTGCAAGGGTCTTTAGGCTTCCGTAGGGGCTGGTAGCGTTCCATAAACTTCCGCGGGTTCCTGCAGAGTTCTGCAAGTGCCCGCAAGGGCCTGTAGGGGCGCACAGTGTTTCTGTCAGGTTCCGTAGAGTTCCGTAGGGGCCATAGGTTTCCGTAGCGGCTGGTAGTATTCCGTAGGGGTCTGTAGGGTTCCGTAGGCACCTGCAGTGTTCTGTAGGAGCCCATAGGGTTTTCGTGAGGTTCCGTTGTGTTGCTAAGGGTCTTGTAGAGTGCTGTCGGGTCCTGGAGTATTCTGTAGGATTCCAGAGGGGCTCGTAGGGTTCTGTCGAAATCTGTAGGCTTCCCTAGGGGCCCGTGGAGTCCCGTAGATTTCCGTAGGGGCCTGTAGGGTTGTGTAAGTGCCCGCAGGGGTTGGTAGGAGCTTGTAGGGTGCCATAAGTTTCCAGAGGGTTGTGTAGGGTTCCGTAGGGGCCTGTGGTGTTCCCTAAGGGCCAGTAGAGTCTCGTACGGTTCCGTAGGGGTGTTCCCTAGGGGCCTGTAGAGTCTCGTACAGTTCCGTAGGGTCCTGTAGGTTTCCATAAGCGCCCGCAGAGGTCTGAAGGGGCCCGTACTGTTCCGTAAGGATCCATAGGGCTCCGTAGAGCTTCGTAGGTTCCCTAGAGGCCTCTGGAGTACCGCAGGAGCCAGTAGTGTTCTGTAGGGCCCCGTAGGGTTCCTTCCATAGGGGCTGGCAGTGTTCCGTAGGGGCCTGTAGGGTTGTGTAAGTGCCCGCAGCAGTCTGTAGGAGTCTGTGGGATTCTGTAAGGTTCCGGAGGGTTCTGCAGGGTTCCGTAGGGGCCCGTAGAGTTCCGTAGTGGCTGGTAAAGTTCCGTAGGGCCCTGTGGGGTTCTGTATGGACCTGTAGGGTTCCGTAGGGGCCTGCAGGGTTCTGTAAGTGCCCGCAGGTGTCTGTAGGGTTCCATAGGGGTCTGTAGGGTTCCGTAGGCGCCTGCAGTGTTCTGTAGGAGCCCATAGGGTTTTCGTGAGGTTCCGTTGTGTTGCTAAGGGTCTTGTAGAGTGCTGTCGGGTCCTGGAGTATTCTGTAGGGTTCCAGAGGGGCTCGTAGGGTTCCGTGGAAATCTGTAGGCTTCCCTAGGGGCCCGTGGAGTCCCGTAGATTTCTGTAGGGGCCTGTAGGGTTGTGTAAGTGCCCGCAGGGGTTAGTAGGAGCTTGTAGGGTGCCATAAGTTTCCAGAGGGTTGTGTAGGGTTCCGTAGGGGCCTGTGGTGTTCCCTAGGGGCCTGTAGAGTCTCGTACAGTTCCGTAGGGTCCTGTAGGTTTCCATAAGCGCCCGCAGAGGTCAGAAGGGGCCCGTACTGTTCCGTAAGGATCCATAGGGTTCCGTAGAGCTTCGTAGGTTCCCTAGAGGCCTGTAGAGTACCGCAGGAGCCAGTAGTGTTCTGTAGGGGCCCATAGGGTTCCTTCCATAGGGGCTGGCAGTGTTCCGTAGGGTCCTCTAGGGTTGAGTAAGTGCCCGCAGGAGTCTGTAGGAATCCGTGGGATTCTGTAAGGTTCTGGAGGGTTCTGCAGGGTTCCGTAGGGGCCCGTAGAGTTCCGTAGTGGCTGGTAAAGTTCCCTAGGGCCCTGTACCGTTCCGTAACTGCCTGCAAGGGTCTTTAGGCTTCCGTAGGGGCTGGTAGCGTTCCATAAACTTCCGCGGGTTCCTGCAGAGTTCTGCAAGTGCCCGCAAGGGCCTGTAGGGGCGCACAGTGTTTCTGTCAGGTTCCGTAGAGTTCCGTAGGGGCCATAGGTTTCCGTAGCGGCTGGTAGTATTCCGTAGGGGTCTGTAGGGTTCCGTAGGCACCTGCAGTGTTCTGTAGGAGCCCATAGGGTTTTAGTAAGGTTCCGTTGTGTTGCTAAGGGTCTTGTAGAGTGCTGTCGGGTCCTGGAGTATTCTGTAGGATTCCAGAGGGGCTCGTAGGGTTCTGTCGAAATCTGTAGGCTTCCCTAGGGGCCCGTGGAGTCCCGTAGATTTCCGTAGGGGCCTGTAGGGTTGTGTAAGTGCCCGCAGGGGTTGGTAGGAGCTTGTAGGGTGCCATAAGTTTCCAGAGGGTTGTGTAGGGTTCCGTAGGGGCCTGTGGTGTTCCCTAAGGGCCAGTAGAGTCTCGTACGGTTCCGTAGGGGTGTTCCCTAGGGGCCTGTAGAGTCTCGTACAGTTCCGTAGGGTCCTGTAGGTTTCCATAAGCGCCCGCAGAGGTCTGAAGGGGCCCGTACTGTTCCGTAAGGATCCATAGGGCTCCGTAGAGCTTCGTAGGTTCCCTAGAGGCCTCTGGAGTACCGCAGGAGCCAGTAGTGTTCTGTGGGCCCCGTAGGGTTCCTTCCATAGGGGCTGGCAGTGTTCCGTAGGGGCCGCTAGGGTTGTGTAAGTGCCCGCAGCAGTCTGTAGGAGTCTGTGGGATTCTGTAAGGTTCCGGAGGGTTCTGCAGGGTTCCGTAGGGGCCCGTAGAGTTCCGTAGTGGCTGGTAAAGTTCCGTAGGGCCCTGTGGGGTTCTGTATGGACCTGAAGGGTTCCGTAGGGGCCTGCAGGGTTCTGTAAGTGCCCGCAGGTGTCTGTAGGGTTCCATAGGGGTCTGTAGGGTTCCGTAGGCGCCTGCAGTGTTCTGTAGGAGCCCATAGGGTTTTCGTGAGGTTCCGTTGTGTTGCTAAGGGTCTTGTAGAGTGCTGTCGGGTCCTGGAGTATTCTGTAGGGTTCCAGAGGGGCTCGTAGGGTTCCGTGGAAATCTGTAGGCTTCCCTAGGGGCCCGTGGAGTCCCGTAGATTTCTGTAGGGGCCTGTAGGGTTGTGTAAGTGCCCGCAGGGGTTAGTAGGAGCTTGTAGGGTGCCATAAGTTTCCAGAGGGTTGTGTAGGGTTCCGTAGGGGCCTGTGGTGTTCCCTAGGGGCCTGTAGAGTCTCGTACAGTTCCGTAGGGTCCTGTAGGTTTCCATAAGCGCCCGCAGAGGTCTGAAGGGGCCCGTACTGTTCCGTAAGGATCCATAGGGTTCCGTAGAGCTTCGTAGGTTCCCTAGAGGCCTGTAGAGTACCGCAGGAGCCAGTAGTGTTCTGTAGGGCCCCGTAGGGTTCCTTCCATAGGGGCTGGCAGTGTTCCGTAGGGTCCTCTAGGGTTGAGTAAGTGCCCGCAGGAGTCTGTAGGAATCCGTGGGATTCTGTAAGGTTCTGGAGGGTTCTGCAGGGTTCCGTAGGGGCCCGTAGAGTTCCGTAGTGGCTGGTAAAGTTCCCTAGGGCCCTGTACCGTTCCGTAACTGCCTGCAAGGGTCTTTAGGCTTCCGTAGGGGCTGGTAGCGTTCCATAAACTTCCGCGGGTTCCTGCAGAGTTCTGCAAGTGCCCGCAAGGGCCTGTAGGGGCGCACAGTGTTTCTGTCAGGTTCCGTAGAGTTCCGTAGGGGCCATAGGTTTCCGTAGCGGCTGGTAGTATTCCGTAGGGGTCTGTAGGGTTCCGTAGGCACCTGCAGTGTTCTGTAGGAGCCCATAGGGTTTTAGTAAGGTTCCGTTGTGTTGCTAAGGGTCTTGTAGAGTGCTGTCGGGTCCTGGAGTATTCTGTAGGATTCCAGAGGGGCTCGTAGGGTTCTGTCGAAATCTGTAGGCTTCCCTAGGG
>NW_027414289.1:0-15515 GCF_964106895.1 Numenius arquata | reverse complement strand
CGCCTGCAGTGTTCTGTAGGAGCCCATAGGGTTTTCGTGAGGTTCCGTTGTGTTGCTAAGGGTCTTGTAGAGTGCTGTCGGGTCCTGGAGTATTCTGTAGGGTTCCAGAGGGGCTCGTAGGGTTCCGTCGAAATCTATAGGGTTCCCTAGGGGCCCATAGAGTCCCGTAGATTGCCGTAGGGACCTGTCGGGTTGTGTAAGTGCCCGCAGGGGTTGGTAGAAGCTTGTAGGGTTCCATAAGTTTCCAGAGGGTTGTGTAGGGTTCCGTAGGGGCCTGTGGTGTTCCCTAAGGGCCTGTAGAGTCTCGTACGGTTCCGTAGGGGCCTGTGGTGTTCCCTAGGGGCCTGTAGAGTCTCGTACAGTTCTGTAGGGTCCTGTAGGTTTCCATAAGCGCCCGCAGAGGTCTGAAGGGGCCCGTACTGTTCCGTAAGGATCCATAGGGTTCCGTAGATCTTCGTAGGTTCCCTAGAGGCCTCTGGAGTACCGCAGGAGCCAGTAGTGTTCTGTAGGGGCCCGTAGGGTTCCTTCCATAGGGGCTGGCAGTGTTCCGTAGGGGCCTGTAGGGTTGTTTAAGTGCCCGCAGAAGTCTGTAGGAGTCTGTGGGATTGTGTAAGGTTCTGGAGGGTTCTGCAGGGTTCCGTAGGGGCCCGTAGAGTTCCGTAGTGGCTGGTAAAGTTCCCTAGGGCCCTGTACCGTTCCGTAACTGCCTGCAAGGGTCTTTAGGCTTCCGTAGGGGCTGGTAGGGTTCCATAAAGTTCCGTGGGTTCCTGCAGAGTTCTGCAAGTGCCCGCAAGGGCCTGTAGGGGCCCACAGTGTTTCTGCCAGGTTCCGTAGAGTTCCGTAGGGGCCATATTTTTCTGTAGTGGCTGGTAGTATTCCGTAGGGGTCTGTAGGTTTCCGTAGGCACCGACAGTGTTCTGTAGGAGCCCATAGGGTTTTCGTGAGGTTCCGTTGTGTTGCTAAGGGTCTTGTAGAGTGCTGTCGGGTCCTGGAGTATTCTGTAGGGTTCCAGAGGGCCTCATAGGGTTCCATCGAAATCTATAGGGTTCCCTAGGGGCCCATAGAGTCCCGTAGATTTCCGTAGGGACCTATAGGGTTGTGTAAGTGCCCGCAGAAGTCTGTAGGAGTCTGTGGGATTCTGTAAGGTTCCAGAGGGTTCTGCAGGGTTCCGTAGGGACCCGTAGAGTTCCGTAGTGGCTGGTAAAGTTCCGTAGGGCCCTGTGGGGTTCTGTATGGACCTGTAGGGTTCCGTAGGGGCCCTCAGTGATCTGTAAGTTCCCATAGGTGTCTGTACGGGTCTGTAGGGTTCCGTAGGCACCTGCAGTATTCTGTAGGAGCCCATAGGGTTTTAGTGAGGTTCCGTTGTGTTGCTAAGGGTCTTGTAGAGTGCTGTCGGGTCCTGGAGTATTCTGTAGGGTTCCAGAGGGGCTGGTAGGGTTCCGTCGAAATCTGAAGGGTTCCCTAGGGGCCCGTAGAGTCCCATAGATTTCCGTAGGGGCCTGTAGGGTTCTGTAAGTGCCTGCAGGGGTTGGTAGGAGCTTGTAGGGTGCCATATGTTTCCGGAGGGTTGTGTAGGGTTCCGTAGGGGCCTGTGGTGTTCCCTAGGGGCCTGTAGAGTCTCGTACAGTTCCGTAGGGTCCTGTAGGTTTCCATAAGCGCCCGCAGAGGTCTGAAGGGGCCCGTACTGTTCCGTAAGGATCCATAGGGCTCCGTAGAGCTTCGTAGGTTCCCTAGAGGCCTCTGGAGTACCGCAGGAGCCAGTAGTGTTCTGTAGGGGCCCGTAGGGTTCCTCCCATAGGGGCTGGCAGTGTTCCGTAGGGTCCTCTAGGGTTGAGTAAGTGCCCGCAGGAGTCTGTAGGAGTCTGTGGGATTCTGTAAGGTTCCGGAGGGTTCTGCAGGGTTCCGTAGGGGCCCGTAGAGTTCCATAGCGGCTGGTAAAGTTCCCTAGGGCCCTGTACCGTTCCGTAACTGCCTGCAAGGGTCTTTAGGCTTCCGTAGGGGCTGGTAGGGTTCCATAAATTTCCGTGGGTTCCTGCAGAGTTCTGCAAGTGCCCGCAAGGGCCTGTAGGGGTCCACAGTGTTTCTGCCAGGTTCCGTAGAGTTCCGTAGGGGCCATATTTTTCTGTAGTGGCTGGTAGTATTCCGTAGGGGTCTGTAGGTTTCCGTAGGCGCCTGCAGTGTTCTGTAGGAGCCCATAGGGTTTTAGTGAGGTTCCGTTGTGTTGCTAAGGGTCTTGTAGAGTGCTGTCAGGTCCTGGAGTATTCTGTAGGGTTCCAGAGGGCCTCATAGGGTTCCATCGAAATCTATAGGGTTCCCTAGGGGCCCGTAGAGTCCCGTAGATTTCCATAGGGGCCTGTAGGGTTGTTTAAGTGCCTGCAGGGGTTGGTAGGAGCTTGTAGGGTGCCATATGTTTCCGGAGGGTTGTGTAGGGTTCCGTAGGGGCCTGTGGTGTTCCCTAGGGGCCTGTAGAGTCTCGTACAGTTCCGTAGGGTCCTGTAGGTTTCCATAAGCGCCCGCAGAGGTCTGAAGGGGCCCGTACTGTTCCGTAAGGATCCATAGGGTTCCGTAGAGCTTCCTAGGTTCCCTAGAGGCCTCTGGAGTACCGCAGGAGCCAGTAGTGTTCTGTAGGGGCCCGTAGGGTTCCTTCCATAGGAGCTGGCAGTGTTCCGTAGGGTCCTCTAGGGTTGAGTAAGTGCCCGCAGGAGTCTGTAGGAATCCGTGGGATTGTGTAAGGTTCCGGAGGGTTCTCCAGGGTTCCGTAGGGACCTGTAGCGTTCCGTAGTGGCTGGTAAAGTTCCGTAGGGCCCTGTGGGGTTCTGTATGGACCTGTAGGGTTCCGTTGGGGCCTGCAGGGTTCCGTAAGTGCCCGCAGGTGTCTGTAGGGTTCCGTAGGGGTCTGTAGGGTTCCGTAGGCACCTGCAGTGTTCTGTAGGAGCCCATAGGGTTTTAGTGAGGTTCCGTTGTGTTGCTAAGGGTCTTGTAGAGTGCTGTCGGGTCCTGGAGTATTCTATAGGGTTCCAGAGGGGCTGGTAGGGTTCCGTCGAAATCTGAAGGGTTCCCTAGGGGCCCGTAGAGTCCCGTAGATTTCCGTAGGGGACTGTAGGGTTATGTAAGTGCCCGCAGGGGTTGGTAGGAGCTTGTAGGGTGCCATATGTTTCCGGAGGGTTGTGTAGGGTTCCGTAGGGGCCTGTGGTGTTCCCTAGGGGCCTGTAGAGTCTCGTACAGTTTCGGTAGGGTCCTGTAGGTTTCCTTAAGCACCCGCAGAGGTCTGAAGGGGCCCGTACTGTTCCGTAAGGATCCATAGGGTTCCGTAGAGCTTCGTAGGTTCCCTAGAGGCCTCTGGAGTACCGCAGGAGCCAGTAGTGTTCCGTAGGGTCCTCTAGGGTTGAGTAAGTGCCCGCAGGAGTCTGTAGGAATCCGTGGGATTCTGTAAGGTTCTGGAGGGTTCTGCAGGGTTCCGTAGGGGCCCGTAGAGTTCCATAGTGGCTGGTAAAGTTCCCTAGGGCCCTGTACCGTTCCGTAACTGCCTGCAAGGGTCTTTAGGCTTCCGTAGGGGCTGGTAGGGTTCCATAAAGTTGCGTGGGTTCCTGCAGAGTTCTGCAAGTGCCCGCAAGGGCCTGTAGGGGCCCACAGTGTTTCTGCCAGGTTCCGTAGAGTTCCGTAGGGGCCATATTTTTCTGTAGTGGCTGGTAGTATTCCGTAGGGGTCTGTAGGTTTCCGTAGGCGCCTGCAGTGTTCTGTAGGAGCCCATAGGGTTTTCGTGAGGTTCCGTTGTGTTGCTAAGGGTCTTGTAGAGTGCTGTCGGGTCCTGGAGTATTCTGTAGGGTTCCAGAGGGGCTCGTAGGGTTCCGTCGAAATCTATAGGGTTCCCTAGGGGCCCATAGAGTCCCGTAGATTGCCGTAGGGACCTGTCGGGTTGTGTAAGTGCCCGCAGGGGTTGGTAGAAGCTTGTAGGGTTCCATAAGTTTCCAGAGGGTTGTGTAGGGTTCCGTAGGGGCCTGTGGTGTTCCCTAGGGGCCTGTAGAGTCTCGTACAGTTCCGTAGGGTCCTGTAGGTTTCCATAAGCGCCCGCAGAGGTCTGAAGGGGCCCGTACTGTTCCGTAAGGATCCATAGGGTTCCGTAGAGCTTCCTAGGTTCCCTAGAGGCCTCTGGAGTACCGCAGGAGCCAGTAGTGTTCTGTAGGGGCCCGTAGGGTTCCTTCCATAGGAGCTGGCAGTGTTCCGTAGGGTCCTCTAGGGTTGAGTAAGTGCCCGCAGGAGTCTGTAGGAATCCGTGGGATTGTGTAAGGTTCCGGAGGGTTCTCCAGGGTTCCGTAGGGACCTGTAGCGTTCCGTAGTGGCTGGTAAAGTTCCGTAGGGCCCTGTGGGGTTCTGTATGGACCTGTAGGGTTCCGTTGGGGCCTGCAGGGTTCCGTAAGTGCCCGCAGGTGTCTGTAGGGTTCCGTAGGGGTCTGTAGGGTTCCGTAGGCACCTGCAGTGTTCTGTAGGAGCCCATAGGGTTTTAGTGAGGTTCCGTTGTGTTGCTAAGGGTCTTGTAGAGTGCTGTCGGGTCCTGGAGTATTCTGTAGGGTTCCAGAGGGGCTGGTAGGGTTCCGTCGAAATCTGAAGGGTTCCCTAGGGGCCCGTAGAGTCCCGTAGATTTCCGTAGGGGACTGTAGGGTTATGTAAGTGCCCGCAGGGGTTGGTAGGAGCTTGTAGGGTGCCATATGTTTCCGGAGGGTTGTGTAGGGTTCCGTAGGGGCCTGTGGTGTTCCCTAGGGGCCTGTAGAGTCTCGTACAGTTTCGGTAGGGTCCTGTAGGTTTCCATAAGCACCCGCAGAGGTCTGAAGGGGCCCGTACTGTTCCGTAAGGATCCATAGGGTTCCGTAGAGCTTCGTAGGTTCCCTAGAGGCCTCTGGAGTACCGCAGGAGCCAGTAGTGTTCCGTAGGGTCCTCTAGGGTTGAGTAAGTGCCCGCAGGAGTCTGTAGGAATCCGTGGGATTCTGTAAGGTTCTGGAGGGTTCTGCAGGGTTCCGTAGGGGCCCGTAGAGTTCCATAGTGGCTGGTAAAGTTCCCTAGGGCCCTGTACCGTTCCGTAACTGCCTGCAAGGGTCTTTAGGCTTCCGTAGGGGCTGGTAGGGTTCCATAAAGTTGCGTGGGTTCCTGCAGAGTTCTGCAAGTGCCCGCAAGGGCCTGTAGGGGCCCACAGTGTTTCTGCCAGGTTCCGTAGAGTTCCGTAGGGGCCATATTTTTCTGTAGTGGCTGGTAGTATTCCGTAGGGGTCTGTAGGTTTCCGTAGGCGCCTGCAGTGTTCTGTAGGAGCCCATAGGGTTTTCGTGAGGTTCCGTTGTGTTGCTAAGGGTCTTGTAGAGTGCTGTCGGGTCCTGGAGTATTCTGTAGGGTTCCAGAGGGCCTTGTAGGGTTCCATCGAAATCTGTAGGGTTCCCTAGGGGCCCATAGAGTCCCGTAGATTTCCGTAGGGACCTGTAGGGTTGTGTAAGTGCCCGCAGGGGTTGGTAGGAGCTTATAGGGTTCCATAAGTTTCCAGAGGGTTGTGTAGGGTTCCGTAGGGGCCTGTGGTGTTCCCTAGGGGCCTGTAGAGTCTCGTACGGTTCCGTAGGGGCCTGTGGTGTTCCCTAGGGGCCTGTAGAGTCTCGTACAGTTCCGTAGGGTCCTGTAGGTTTCCATAAGCGCCCGCAGAGGTCTGAAGGGGCCCGTACTGTTCCGTGAGGATCCATAGGGCTCCGTAGAGCTTCGTAGGTTCCCTAGAGGCCTCTGGAGTACCGCAGGAGCCAGTAGTGTTCTGTAGGGGCCCGTAGGGTTCCTTCCATAGGGGCTGGCAGTGTTCCGTAGGGGCCTGTAGGGTTGTGTAAGTGCCCGCAGAAGGCTGTAGGAGTCTGTGGGATTCTGTAAGGTTCCGGAGGGTTCTGCAGGGTTCTGTAGGGACCCGTAGAGTTCCGTAGTGGCTGGTAAAGTTCCGTAGGGCCCTGTGGGGTTCTGTATGGACCTGTAGGGTTCCGTAGGGGCCTGCAGGGTTCCGTAAGTGCCCGCAGGTGTCTGTAGGGTTCCGTAGGGGTCTGTAGGGTTCCGTAGGCGCCTGCAGTGTTCTGTAGGAGCCCATAGGGTTTTCGTGAGGTTCCGTTGTGTTGCTAAGGGTCTTGTAGAGTGCTGTCGGGTCCTGGAGTATTCTGTAGGGTTCCAGAGGGACTTGTAGGGTTCCATCGAAATTTATAGGGTTCCCTAGGGGCCCATAGAATCCCGTAGATTTCCGTAGGGACCTGTAGGGTTGTGTAAGTGCCCGCAGGGGTTGGTAGGAGCTTATAGGGTTCCATAAGTTTCCAGAGGGTTGTGTAGGGTTCCGTAGGGGCCTGTGGTGTTCCCTAGCGGCCTGTAGAGTCTCGTACAGTTCCGTAGGGTCCTGTAGGTTTCCATAAGCGCCCGCAGAGGTCTGAAGGGGCCTGTACTGTTCCGTAAGGATCCATAGGGCTCCGTAGAGCTTCGTAGGTTCCCTAGAGGCCTCTGGAGTACCGCAGGAGCCAGTAGTGTTCTGTAGGGGCCCGTAGGGTTCCTTCCATAGGGGTTGGCAGTGTTCCGTAGGGTCCTCTAGGGTTGTGTAAGTGCCCGCAGAAGTCTGTAGGAGTCTGTGGGATTCTGTAAGGTTCCGGAGGGTTCTGCAGGGTTCCCTAGGGGCCCGTACAGTTCCATAGTGGCTGGTAAAGTTCCCTAGGGCCCTGTGGGGTTCTGTATGGACCTGTAGGGTTCTGTAGGGGCCTGCAGGGTTCCGTAAGTGCCCGCAGGTGTCTGTAGGGTTCCGTAGGGGTCTGTAGGGTTCCGTAGGCACCTGCAGTGTTCTGTAGGAGCCCATAGGGTTTTAGTGAGGTTCCGTTGTGTTGCTAAGGGTCTTGTAGAGTGCTGTCGGGTCCTGGAGTATTCTGTAGGGTTCCAGAGGGCCTTGTAGGGTTCCGTCGAAATCTGAAGGGTTCCCTAGGGGCCCGTAGAGTCCCGTAGATTTCCGTAGGGGCCTGTAGGGTTGTGTAAGTGCCCGCAGGGGTTGGTAGGAGCTTGTAGGGTGCCATATGTTTCTGGAGGGTTGTGTAGGGTTCCGTAGGGGCCTGTGGTGTTCCCTAGGGGCCTGTAGAGTCTCGTACAGTTCCGTAGGGTCCTGTAGGTTTCCATAAGCACCCGCAGAGGTCTGAAGGGGCCCGTACTGTTCCGTAAGGATCCATAGGGTTCCGTAGAGCTTCATAGGTTCCCTAGAGGCCTCTGGAGTACCGCAGGAGCCAGTAGTGTTCCGTAGGGTCCTCTAGGGTTGAGTAAGTGCCCGCAGGAGTCTGTAGGAATTAGTGGGATTCTGTAAGGTTCTGGAGGGTTCTGCAGGGTTCCGTAGGGGCCCGTAGAGTTCCATAGTGGCTGGTAAAGTTCCCTAGGGCCCTGTACCGTTCCGTAACTGCCTGCAAGGGTCTTTAGGCTTCTGTAGGGGCTGGTAGGGTTCCATAAAGTTGCGTGGGTTCCTGCAGAGTTCTGCAAGTGCCCGCAAGGGCCTGTAGGGGCCCACAGTGTTTCTGTCAGGTTATGTAGAGTTCCGTAGGGGCCATATTTTTCTGTAGTGGCTGGTAGTATTCTGTAGGGGTCTGTAGGGTTCCGTAGGCACCTGCAGTGTTCTGTAGGAGCCCATAGGGTTTTCGTGAGGTTCCGTTGTGTTGCTAAGGGTCTTGTAGAGTGCTGTCGGGTCCTGGAGTATTCTGTAGGGTTCCAGAGGGCCTTGTAGGGTTCCGTCGAAATCTGAAGGGTTCCCTAGGGGCCCGTAGATTCCCGTAGATTTCCGTAGGGACCTGTAGGGTTGTGTAAGTGCCCGCAGGGGTTGGTAGGAGCTTGTAGGGTGCCATATGTTTCCGGAGGGTTGTGTAGGGTTCCGTAGGGGCCTGTGGTGTTCCCTAGGGGCCTGTAGAGTCTCGTACAGTTCCGTAGGGTCCTGTAGGTTTCCATAAGCGCCCGCAGAGGTCTGAAGGGGCCCGTACTGTTCCGTAAGGATCCATAGGGTTCCGTAGAGCTTCGTAGGTTCCCTAGAGGCCTCTGGAGTACCGCAGGAGCCAGTAGTGTTCTGTAGGGGCCCGTAGGGTTCCTTCCATAGGAGCTGGCAGTGTTCCATAGGGTCCTCTAGGGTTGAGTAAGTGCCCGCAGGAGTCTGTAGGAATCCGTGGGATTCTGTAAGGTTCTGGAGGGTTCTGCAGGGTTCCCTAGGGGCCCGTAGAGTTCCGTAGTGGCTGGTAAAGTTCCCTAGGGCCCTGTACCGTTCCGTAACTGCCTGCAAGGGTCTTTAGGCTTCTGTAGGGGCTGGTAGGGTTCCATAAAGTTGCGTGGGTTCCTGCAGAGTTCTGCAAGTGCCCGCAAGGGCCTGTAGGGGCCCACAGTGTTTCTGTCAGGTTCCGTAGAGTTCCGTAGGGGCCATATTTTTCTGTAGTGGCTGGTAGTATTCTGTAGGGGTCTGTAGGGTTCCGTAGGCACCTGCAGTGTTCTGTAGGAGCCCATAGGGTTTTAGTGAGGTTCCGTTGTGTTGCTAAGGGTCTTGTAGAGTGCTGTCGGGTCCTGGAGTATTCTGTAGGGTTCCAGAGGGCCTTGTAGGGTTCCATCGAAATCTGAAGGGTTCCCTAGGGGCCCGTAGAGTCCCGTAGATTTCCGTAGGGACCTGTAGGGTTGTGTAAGTGCCCGCAGGGGTTGGTAGGAGCTTATAGGGTTCCATAAGTTTCCAGAGGGTTGTGTAGGGTTCCGTAGGGGCCTGTGGTGTTCCCTAGGGGCCTGTAGAGTCTCGTACAGTTCCGTAGGGTCCTGTAGGTTTCCATAAGCTCCCGCAGAGGTCTGAAGGGGCCCGTACTGTTCCGTGAGGATCCATAGGGTTCCGTAGAGCTTCGTAGGTTCCCTAGAGGCCTCTGGAGTACCGCAGGAGCCAGTAGTGTTCTGTAGGGGCCCGTAGGGTTCCTTCCATAGGGGCTGGCAGTGTTCCGTAGGGGCCTGTAGGGTTGTGTAAGTGCCCGCAGAAGGCTGTAGGAGTCTGTGGGATTCTGTAAGGTTCCGGAGGGTTCTGCAGGGTTCCGTAGGGACCCGTAGAGTTCCGTAGTGGCTGGTAAAGTTCCGTAGGGCCCTGTGGGGTTCTGTATGGACCTGTAGGGTTCCGTAGGGGCCTGCAGGGTTCCGTAAGTGCCCGCAGGTGTCTGTAGGGTTCCGTAGGGGTCTGTAGGGTTCCGTAGGCACCTGCAGTGTTCTGTAGGAGCCCATAGGGTTTTCGTGAGGTTCCGTTGTGTTGCTAAGGGTCTTGTAGAGTGCTGTCGGGTCCTGGAGTATTCTGTAGGGTTCCAGAGGGCCTTGTAGGGTTCCGTCGAAATCTGAAGGGTTCCCTAGGGGCCCGTAGAGTCCCGTAGATTTCCGTAGGGGCCTGTAGGGTTGTGTAAGTGCCCGCAGGGGTTGGTAGGAGCTTGTAGGGTGCCATATGTTTCCGGAGGGTTGTGTAGGGTTCCGTAGGGGCCTGTGGTGTTCCCTAGGGGCCTGTAAAGTCTCGTACAGTTCCGTAGGGTCCTGTAGGTTTCCATAAGCACCCGCAGAGGTCTGAAGGGGCCCGTACTGTTCCGTAAGGATCCATAGGGTTCCGTAGAGCTTCATAGGTTCCCTAGAGGCCTCTGGAGTACCGCAGGAGCCAGTAGTGTTCCATAGGGTCCTCTAGGGTTGAGTAAGTGCCCGCAGGAGTCTGTAGGAATCCGTGGGATTCTGTAAGGTTCTGGAGGGTTCTGCAGGGTTCCGTAGGGGCCCGTAGAGTTCCATAGTGGCTGGTAAAGTTCCCTAGGGCCCTGTACCGTTCCATAACTGCCTGCAAGGGTCTTTAGGCTTCTGTAGGGGCTGGTAGGGTTCCATAAAGTTGCGTGGGTTCCTGCAGAGTTCTGCAAGTGCCCGCAAGGGCCTGTAGGGGCCCACAGTGTTTCTGTCAGGTTATGTAGAGTTCCGTAGGGGCCATATTTTTCTGTAGTGGCTGGTAGTATTCTGTAGGGGTCTGTAGGGTTCCGTAGGCACCTACAGTGTTCTGTAGGAGCCCATAGGGTTTTCGTGAGGTTCCGTTGTGTTGCTAAGGGTCTTGTAGAGTGCTGTCGGGTCCTGGAGTATTCTGTAGGGTTCCAGAGGGCCTTGTAGGGTTCCATCGAAATCTGAAGGGTTCCCTAGGGGCCCGTAGAGTCCCGTAGATTTCCGTAGGGACCTGTAGGGTTGTGTAAGTGCCCGCAGGGGTTGGTAGGAGCTTATAGGGTTCCATAAGTTTCCAGAGGGTTGTGTAGGGTTCCGTAGGGGCCTGTGGTGTTCCCTAGGGGCCTGTAGAGTCTCGTACAGTTCCGTAGGGTCCTGTAGGTTTCCATAAGAGCCCGCAGAGGTCTGAAGGGGTCCGTACTGTTCCGTGAGGATCCATAGGGCTCCGTAGAGCTTCGTAGGTTCCCTAGAGGCCTCTGGAGTACCGCAGGAGCCAGTAGTGTTCTGTAGGGGCCCGTAGGGTTCCTTCCATAGGGGCTGGCAGTGTTCCGTAGGGGCCTGTAGGGTTGTGTAAGTGCCCGCAGAAGGCTGTAGGAGTCTGTGGGATTCTGTAAGGTTCCGGAGGGTTCTGCAGGGTTCTGTAGGGACCCGTAGAGTTCCGTAGTGGCTGGTAAAGTTCCGTAGGGCCCTGTGGGGTTCTGTATGGACCTGTAGGGTTCCGTAGGGGCCTGCAGGGTTCCGTAAGTGCCCGCAGGTGTCTGTAGGGTTCCGTAGGGGTCTGTAGGGTTCCGTAGGCGCCTGCAGTGTTCTGTAGGAGCCCATAGGGTTTTCGTGAGGTTCCGTTGTGTTGCTAAGGGTCTTGTAGAGTGCTGTCGGGTCCTGGAGTATTCTGTAGGGTTCCAGAGGGACTTGTAGGGTTCCATCGAAATTTATAGGGTTCCCTAGGGGCCCATAGAATCCCGTAGATTTCCGTAGGGACCTGTAGGGTTGTGTAAGTGCCCGCAGGGGTTGGTAGGAGCTTATAGGGTTCCATAAGTTTCCAGAGGGTTGTGTAGGGTTCCGTAGGGGCCTGTGGTGTTCCCTAGCGGCCTGTAGAGTCTCGTACAGTTCCGTAGGGTCCTGTAGGTTTCCATAAGCGCCCGCAGAGGTCTGAAGGGGCCTGTACTGTTCCGTAAGGATCCATAGGGCTCCGTAGAGCTTCGTAGGTTCCCTAGAGGCCTCTGGAGTACCGCAGGAGCCAGTAGTGTTCTGTAGGGGCCCGTAGGGTTCCTTCCATAGGGGTTGGCAGTGTTCCGTAGGGTCCTCTAGGGTTGTGTAAGTGCCCGCAGAAGTCTGTAGGAGTCTGTGGGATTCTGTAAGGTTCCGGAGGGTTCTGCAGGGTTCCCTAGGGGCCCGTACAGTTCCATAGTGGCTGGTAAAGTTCCCTAGGGCCCTGTGGGGTTCTGTATGGACCTGTAGGGTTCTGTAGGGGCCTGCAGGGTTCCGTAAGTGCCCGCAGGTGTCTGTAGGGTTCCGTAGGGGTCTGTAGGGTTCCGTAGGCACCTGCAGTGTTCTGTAGGAGCCCATAGGGTTTTAGTGAGGTTCCGTTGTGTTGCTAAGGGTCTTGTAGAGTGCTGTCGGGTCCTGGAGTATTCTGTAGGGTTCCAGAGGGCCTTGTAGGGTTCCGTCGAAATCTGAAGGGTTCCCTAGGGGCCCGTAGAGTCCCGTAGATTTCCGTAGGGGCCTGTAGGGTTGTGTAAGTGCCCGCAGGGGTTGGTAGGAGCTTGTAGGGTGCCATATGTTTCTGGAGGGTTGTGTAGGGTTCCGTAGGGGCCTGTGGTGTTCCCTAGGGGCCTGTAGAGTCTCGTACAGTTCCGTAGGGTCCTGTAGGTTTCCATAAGCACCCGCAGAGGTCTGAAGGGGCCCGTACTGTTCCGTAAGGATCCATAGGGTTCCGTAGAGCTTCATAGGTTCCCTAGAGGCCTCTGGAGTACCGCAGGAGCCAGTAGTGTTCCGTAGGGTCCTCTAGGGTTGAGTAAGTGCCCGCAGGAGTCTGTAGGAATTAGTGGGATTCTGTAAGGTTCTGGAGGGTTCTGCAGGGTTCCGTAGGGGCCCGTAGAGTTCCATAGTGGCTGGTAAAGTTCCCTAGGGCCCTGTACCGTTCCGTAACTGCCTGCAAGGGTCTTTAGGCTTCTGTAGGGGCTGGTAGGGTTCCATAAAGTTGCGTGGGTTCCTGCAGAGTTCTGCAAGTGCCCGCAAGGGCCTGTAGGGGCCCACAGTGTTTCTGTCAGGTTATGTAGAGTTCCGTAGGGGCCATATTTTTCTGTAGTGGCTGGTAGTATTCTGTAGGGGTCTGTAGGGTTCCGTAGGCACCTGCAGTGTTCTGTAGGAGCCCATAGGGTTTTCGTGAGGTTCCGTTGTGTTGCTAAGGGTCTTGTAGAGTGCTGTCGGGTCCTGGAGTATTCTGTAGGGTTCCAGAGGGCCTTGTAGGGTTCCGTCGAAATCTGAAGGGTTCCCTAGGGGCCCGTAGATTCCCGTAGATTTCCGTAGGGACCTGTAGGGTTGTGTAAGTGCCCGCAGGGGTTGGTAGGAGCTTGTAGGGTGCCATATGTTTCCGGAGGGTTGTGTAGGGTTCCGTAGGGGCCTGTGGTGTTCCCTAGGGGCCTGTAGAGTCTCGTACAGTTCCGTAGGGTCCTGTAGGTTTCCATAAGCACCCACAGAGGTCTGAAGGGGCCCGTACTGTTCCGTAAGGATCCATAGGGTTCCGTAGAGCTTCGTAGGTTCCCTAGAGGCCTCTGGAGTACCGCAGGAGCCAGTAGTGTTCTGTAGGGGCCCGTAGGGTTCCTTCCATAGGAGGTGGCAGTGTTCCATAGGGTCCTCTAGGGTTGAGTAAGTGCCCGCAGGAGTCTGTAGGAATCCGTGGGATTCTGTAAGGTTCCGGAGGGTTCTGCAGGGTTCCCTAGGGGCCCGTAGAGTTCCGTAGTGGCTGGTAAAGTTCCCTAGGGCCCTGTACCGTTCCGTAACTGCCTGCAAGGGTCTTTAGGCTTCTGTAGGGGCTGGTAGGGTTCCATAAAGTTGCGTGGGTTCCTGCAGAGTTCTGCAAGTGCCCGCAAGGGCCTGTAGGGGCCCACAGTGTTTCTGTCAGGTTCCGTAGAGTTCCGTAGGGGCCATATTTTTCTGTAGTGGCTGGTAGTATTCTGTAGGGGTCTGTAGGGTTCCGTAGGCACCTGCAGTGTTCTGTAGGAGCCCATAGGGTTTTAGTGAGGTTCCGTTGTGTTGCTAAGGGTCTTGTAGAGTGCTGTCGGGTCCTGGAGTATTCTGTAGGGTTCCAGAGGGCCTTGTAGGGTTCCATCGAAATCTGAAGGGTTCCCTAGGGGCCCGTAGAGTCCCGTAGATTTCCGTAGGGACCTGTAGGGTTGTGTAAGTGCCCGCAGGGGTTGGTAGGAGCTTATAGGGTTCCATAAGTTTCCAGAGGGTTGTGTAGGGTTCCGTAGGGGCCTGTGGTGTTCCCTAGGGGCCTGTAGAGTCTCGTACAGTTCCGTAGGGTCCTGTAGGTTTCCATAAGCGCCCGCAGAGGTCTGAAGGGGCCCGTACTGTTCCGTGAGGATCCATAGGGCTCCGTAGAGCTTCGTAGGTTCCCTAGAGGCCTCTGGAGTACCGCAGGAGCCAGTAGTGTTCTGTAGGGGCCCGTAGGGTTCCTTCCATAGGGGCTGGCAGTGTTCCGTAGGGGCCTGTAGGGTTGTGTAAGTGCCCGCAGAAGGCTGTAGGAGTCTGTGGGATTCTGTAAGGTTCCGGAGGGTTCTGCAGGGTTCCGTAGGGACCCGTAGAGTTCCGTAGTGGCTGGTAAAGTTCCGTAGGGCCCTGTGGGGTTCTGTATGGACCTGTAGGGTTCCGTAGGGGCCTGCAGGGTTCCGTAAGTGCCCGCAGGTGTCTGTAGGGTTCCGTAGGGGTCTGTAGGGTTCCGTAGGCACCTGCAGTGTTCTGTAGGAGCCCATAGGGTTTTAGTGAGGTTCCGTTGTGTTGCTAAGGGTCTTGTAGAGTGCTGTCGGGTCCTGGAGTATTCTGTAGGGTTCCAGAGGGCCTTGTAGGGTTCCGTCGAAATCTGAAGGGTTCCCTAGGGGCCCGTAGAGTCCCGTAGATTTCCGTAGGGGCCTGTAGGGTTGTGTAAGTGCCCGCAGGGGTTGGTAGGAGCTTGTAGGGTGCCATATGTTTCCGGAGGGTTGTGTAGGGTTCCGTAGGGGCCTGTGGTGTTCCCTAGGGGCCTGTAAAGTCTCGTACAGTTCCGTAGGGTCCTGTAGGTTTCCATAAGCACCCGCAGAGGTCTGAAGGGGCCCGTACTGTTCCGTAAGGATCCATAGGGTTCCGTAGAGCTTCATAGGTTCCCTAGAGGCCTCTGGAGTACCGCAGGAGCCAGTAGTGTTCCGTAGGGTCCTCTAGGGTTGAGTAAGTGCCCGCAGGAGTCTGTAGGAATCCGTGGGATTCTGTAAGGTTCTGGAGGGTTCTGCAGGGTTCCGTAGGGGCCCGTAGAGTTCCATAGTGGCTGGTAAAGTTCCCTAGGGCCCTGTACCGTTCCGTAACTGCCTGCAAGGGTCTTTAGGCTTCTGTAGGGGCTGGTAGGGTTCCATAAAGTTGCGTGGGTTCCTGCAGAGTTCTGCAAGTGCCCGCAAGGGCCTGTAGGGGCCCACAGTGTTTCTGTCAGGTTATGTAGAGTTCCGTAGGGGCCATATTTTTCTGTAGTGGCTGGTAGTATTCTGTAGGGGTCTGTAGGGTTCCGTAGGCACCTACAGTGTTCTGTAGGAGCCCATAGGGTTTTCGTGAGGTTCCGTTGTGTTGCTAAGGGTCTTGTAGAGTGCTGTCGGGTCCTGGAGTATTCTGTAGGGTTCCAGAGGGCCTTGTAGGGTTCCATCGAAATCTGAAGGGTTCCCTAGGGGCCCGTAGAGTCCCGTAGATTTCCGTAGGGACCTGTAGGGTTGTGTAAGTGCCCGCAGGGGTTGGTAGGAGCTTATAGGGTTCCATAAGTTTCCAGAGGGTTGTGTAGGGTTCCGTAGGGGCCTGTGGTGTTCCCTAGGGGCCTGTAGAGTCTCGTACAGTTCCGTAGGGTCCTGTAGGTTTCCATAAGAGCCCGCAGAGGTCTGAAGGGGTCCGTACTGTTCCGTGAGGATCCATAGGGCTCCGTAGAGCTTCGTAGGTTCCCTAGAGGCCTCTGGAGTACCGCAGGAGCCAGTAGTGTTCTGTAGGGGCCCGTAGGGTTCCTTCCATAGGGGCTGGCAGTGTTCCGTAGGGGCCTGTAGGGTTGTGTAAGTGCCCGCAGAAGGCTGTAGGAGTCTGTGGGATTCTGTAAGGTTCCGGAGGGTTCTGCAGGGTTCCGTAGGGACCCGTAGAGTTCTGTAGTGGCTGGTAAAGTTCCGTAGGGCCCTGTGGGGTTCTGTATGGACCTGTAGGGTTCCGTAGGGGCCTGCAGGGTTCCGTAAGTGCCCGCAGGTGTCTGTAGGGTTCCGTAGGGGTCTGTAGGGTTCCGTAGGCACCTGCAGTGTTCTGTAGGAGCCCATAGG